>NC_051240.1:16435971-16600971 GCF_015220715.1 Pygocentrus nattereri
CTCGCTCTCTCTCTCTCTCGCTCTCTCTCGCTCTCTCTCTCGCGCTCTCTCGCGCTCTCTCTCTCGCTCGCTCTCTCTCTCTCTCTCTCTCTCTCTCTCTCTCTCTCTCTCTCGCTCGCTCTCTCTCTCCCCTCTCTCGCGCTCTCTCTCTCTCTCTCTCTCTCTCTCGCTCGCTCTCTCTCGCTCTCTCTCTCTCTCGCTCTCTCTCGCTCTCTCTCGCTCTCTCTCTCGCGCTCTCTCGCGCTCTCTCGCGCTCTCTCTCTCGCTCGCTCTCTCTCTCTCTCTCTCTCTCTCTCTCTCTCTCTCTCTCTCTCTCTCTCTCTCTCTCTCCCCCCTCAGTAGTTTGTAGTGGCAGGTGCTCGATGCAGACAGTTGGAGAAGCGAGTAAAAGTTTGGTCTCTACCCCTTGTTTTCGAGTGTCACTCTAACCCCTTGGAGCTGAGCTACAGGGCAGTGGTTGAGATCTTCCCTCTGAAATGAGACCCCCAAATAAAAAGAGCATCACTTCATTAACAGCTACCAGCGCTGCTCTGTAGGCGACCCTGCCCGTCTGCAGGGACAGCAGAGGAGGGGAAAGTTCAGCTCCTCACTGCTGGGCTTTAGTTACATAGATCATACACCTTCAAAGAGGGGGCAATTATTTATTATCACCCCCCCTAATTCTTCAGTCATATGAAGCTGAAATCAGATGTTCTCCAGATTCTTGAGAATTTTCCCGTTTCACCTTAAATAGTGCAGCTTCAGGTGTCAGAACTGATGGACTATTTAAGGTGGAACGGGATTATTAGTGATTTTTTTTTTTTTTATGCTTGTTATGAATGAAACGACCAAAATACACTGAAACACCATTAAACTAAATATTAAATACAATGGTTATCGTAATTTTTAAACAGAAAATTCTCACATTCGTGGGTTTCTTTGGTTTCTTGTTCTCCGTCCCACCAGTTTTTTCTGTTTTTCTCATATCTCTCTGTTTGGATTCTCTGAAAAACCTTAGTTTGGAGGGTCATGTAGCCCCAACACTTCACCTCACCCCTCTATCTGAGCAAGAATCAGGACACCTTATCCCCAGACGTGAACCGTCGCTGTACCGTCAGCATAATCTCCCATTTACTCTCGTTTACTCTTGTTTCTTGTTTCACGAGATGCTGTAAAATGAAACAATAGTGAAGAGATGCCTCTGTTTATTTGTCACAGGTCGGAAGGTATTTTATGCCGAGCATCGGCGACGCGATAAGCCAGTGACAAAGAAGCCGATATAATGTAAGGGTTATTATTGTTGACTGTGACGGCGCTAATCCAGATGCCCGGTGAGGGGACTGAGGTTTGCTGTTTTCAAATGAATCACAAACACCTTCAAAACTAAAGAGAAACCTCGAGACCGAAAGCCTGTGTGGTGTGTTCACTGAAAACGCGATGAACTGCAGCTCCAAATACCTCGCCTGTTTTAATACTTTTCTTTTTTCCCCCTTTTCTAACATCTCTGCACATACTTTTTTAACATAACTGCAAACATTTGGACGTGCGATTGAGCCAAAGTAGATCTGATCTGCTTCTCAGGTTTTCAGTTTCTTGCACTCAAGAAAAGGAAAATAAAATAATATTTAATTTAATTGTAGAGGGTCAGTCAAATGTCACAGGACACCGTTTTATTGTGTTTTATTTTTTATGCTGTCACAAGCCTCCACGATGCGGTGCTGAGGGCGGTTGCGGATTTACTCAGCATACACAATTTGTTTGAGATGACCCCAGAGATAAAAGTCGAAAATTAAATAAAAATAAATAAATAAAACGGTGTCCTGTGACTTTTGACTCGCCCTGTATTTAGAAACAGGTGGGCCTTGGGGTAGAAAAGGCTAAGAACCCTTGATCTACAACAACAAACTTCGATATGCCATTTTTCTGCAAAGTTTTGTGCGCAATTTTTATCTGTTTACTGATTTTATCATATCAGAAGGCAAACGCAATATCTAAAATCTATCGTAACTTTAACTTATGGCTGCCCCCCCCCCCCCCCCCCCAACAAAGTTATTGTGCATTACAAGATGCAGGCGTCTGTTCTCTGTGGAGGATTTTCACTTAGAAAATCAACAAAACATGGAATTTGAGCTTTTGTATACAGCTGTGGCTGCATCATCTGCATGGGCTCTGTGCTGCTGTTTTGCTTGAGAATATTTTGGAATGGAAATGGAATGAAAATGAGTCGGTTGTGTCTCTAAAGCCCAAATGGAATAAACATCAAGCAAACAGTGTGATTGCGGGTTTGTGAAGTTACTCAACGTCGTTCCTGATTCACCGCAGATGTTGGATTTTGAGGAAAGGTGGTGTTTATTAGCTGTGCATCGTATGTCATCACAGAAAGTACGAATTTAAATTATGGATGTAAATGAACGTGATGTGAAGAGAAATCAAAGGCCGAGAGCCGTGCTGGCCGACGACAGCTAGATGGCAACAGAATATTGAGTGACTTTTCAGACTGGGGGGCTTTTGTTCGTCCTCACAGAGCTTCCCCTCGCATCCTTTTCTGTGTGATTCGTAGTTATTATGATTGGTTATACTCACTACAGAACAGTTTGCCGCTGTTTTAGGTCATTAGTTGTATTTTAAAGGTGAACTCTTTCTATTTTGCAAAATGACTTATTCATTTAATGGTTTAGATGTAAACAGAATCGTTCAGAGTGGTAGAAAAAAACTTAGGATTGTTCACCCTTACAGTACTAGGAACCAGACATCTGAAGCATTTACTGGCTCTAAATGTGTTGCTTGCAGTGGTGGACAGTAACTGAGTAACTGAGTAAATGTAATTAGTTTCTGTACTTTAGTATTTTTGGTGTATCTGTACTGAAGTTTCTCTGTTCTGGGCGTCTTTTTCCTTTCACTCCACTACATTTCAGAGTCTAATATCCGACTTTTTCCTCCTACATTTTGAGAAATCTGTCGTTCCTTTTGGTTTCTGTGTGTATAAAAACGTAACATGTCAAAACGAAAGAAGCGCAAAGCCAGAGCACCAATCAGGGCCCAGCGGTCACTTTGTTTAGAGCTGGTTTTGACCTGTTGGTCATACCGACCCAGTGCAGCACGCGGTTCAACGTCAGCGCAGCAGCATAAAACTTTGGGAGAGTCTGTTCAACATAAATGATGAACTAACCTAACTTTGTGTAAATAGAGCTCAATATAGAAATATGTCCACATATGCAGTCGAGACTGACGCGGCTTTTTTCTGAATTTCTACAAACACCATTTCATTTTATAGTAAATTAGTTTGGGCTGGTTGTTAATGTACAGATTAGACTTTTGGGCCTCACTATTTGACATTTTTGATTTGGTGTTTGCTTTTATTTAGTTTGCCTTTTGCTTTTCTCATCCCGTTTAGCCTGTGGTTCAGGTCGAAAATCCGATCAGCCCCAAATCGGACGCTTTGCGCGGGATCCGGCTTGTGGCCTGCGGTAGCGCAAATCCTCTTTGGAGAGAGGGATCCGTGCTGCAGGATCACATTAAGAAGCATAATCCTGCACTCCTCGTCACTACACCCTCACCGCTGCTGCTTCCTGTCCCACACTGGACCACAGGACGCTGGCCAGGGCTGCTTACGCAAGCCAAGCGGAATCTAGGCCGTTATAACAAGAAGCCCAAATGGATGGCCACTCTTGGATGCCTTAGTATACTACAACAATAAATTGAGTCTGTGAGACAATAGGAGGATACCCACGATGATCACTGCAGTTATTTAGGTTTGCTGTTTCTCTTGCACCAGAAAGTTGCTTTATAACTGCGTTATAACTACTGGATCATACATATTACATCGCAATTATATTCTAAAAAAATGTGCCGTTAATCACAGATTAATAATCAGTCGCATTTAGCAGGATTTTTTAGTTTAGTTGTGTGGAAGATGCATTCTAGGGCAGCATATATGTGTTTGGTGACTGTGGAGAGGATGAGCATATGGCGTGAGCAGTGTTGGGTAATTAGGGAGAGGCTGGCAACATGGGTGCTGTAGGGATGCCCAGGGGGCCGTTGGCTCAGCTGCTGGCTTTCCTGCCACTCTGCTCTCAAGCGCTTTGTGGCTTTTGTGTGCCTTGCAGTGGTTTAGTGTTGCTGAACCACATTTCACTCGTCACATCTGCCCTATTGATGTGAAAAGTTGATCACCGATAGCAATTTTAACAAGCTAAAAATTCTCATAGCCAGTAATAGCAGTTGAAGTAATTTTATCCCAGGGTTTGTCATGTGATCTGGCCACCATATTTGGGACTGAATTTCTGGCTTCGCTGCTCTGCATGAACGTAACTAGAAGTGAAAGATGGCTAAAATTACTCCTTACTTCGGAAGAGGAAAACGTTCCCTCACAAAGTCGATAAAATAGGCTGAGATCCTTATACAGTTTTCCTTGAACTCCTGGTCCCACTTAAACTGGCGCAAACCTACCAAATTTGTGTGTTCCTGATATATTTGTCTCATACTCAGCCCCTCCCCCTGTTCTGGAGACTCTCTCACAGCTAACGGAGCTGCAGACCGCTGGGATAACTTTACTCTCTGTCTCTGATTTAAATGACGTTTGAACAGAGAAACATAAACGTTAAATTTCAGACTGAATGTCGCGGGACGGAAAACGACGTCGTGTCTCGACAGACATGGTTCTGTAAGTTTGCTGGTGCAGTTAGTTCAGAGTTCAGCTCCAGTCCTGAAACCCCTGCCCTGCATAACTGTGGCTTCCCTGATTAAAATACCTGATATTATTATCTAATTAATCCCTTCTGGAGCTGAACGAGGTGTGAACAGCAGAGAGAAACACTGAACTGTGCAGTGCAGTGGCTCCAAACCTGGAGTCTGAAACATCGAAGGTCTGTGTCTTTTGTAATTCTCGATTTTTGTCACATCTTGCAGGTGAATCGTTCGCAATGAAACGCGTGAAATGCGAGAATATGACCAAAAAGTGACCTAAAGCTCTGAGCTTTAGTTTAAGCTGCACAGTGTAAGTTTTAGGGATTTGGAGACCTCTCTGGTGGCAATGTGTAACTGCAGGCAACGTATGGATGAACACATAACGTTGGTTATACTTTGGACCCCTTACACAAGTGAATGAATCAGATAACAAGTGTGTTGAAAGTTATTAGAGACAAGTCCGGACGTCAAAACTTTGCTAAGGACATGTGAGTGAATTATGTACTATTGCATGTGATGTTTGTGTGTAAAGATGCACGATGTGGTGACGCAAAAAAGTTCTAAGCGCTGTTTCAGTTCTGATTTGCTTTTTGAATGAATTGTGGAAAAGGGTATCCAGTCATAACGGAGATTATTTACATATATCAGTCTTGAAGGCACAGTAACAAAAACAGCCTGTTCAGTCTAAGGTAGAGGTCACTAATATCAAATCAAATCAAATTTATTTGTAGCATTTTTTACAACGGATGTTGTCAAAAAGCAGCTTTACAGAATTTCGGAAAAGACAAAGTTTTAACAGGACTGTAAGAATGTACAGAAACCCCCCCGGTGGGCAAGCCAGGGGCAACAGTGGCAAGGAAAAACTCCCTCAGAACTGAGGAAGAAACCTTGGGAGGAACCAGGCTCACCAGGGTGACCCGTCCTCCTCTGGTCAAACTACCTACAAGTGATTATACTACTAATATTAATAGCAGTAATATTGGTAGTAGTAATAGCTGGGAGTCTATGAGAACATAAGTGTAGGGTGGGCAGCTAGTCCAAGGCAGGTGGTGGCAGCTGGGGCATGGCCAGCTGGTCTGAAGTGGGTAGCAGGAGGGGTCGGCAGTCGGTCGTCCTTCAGTGTCCAGCCGGATAGGCGGTCTGCGGTCCGAGTCCGGACCCAGACGCTGTCCTATGCGGACCTGGATCTGTAACCGATAAACTAAGGAGAATTATTACATTTTGACAGGGTGGTCCTATTTTAATTGGAGGAACCTTTCTTGCTTTTATGGTACCACAGATGTCATATCACACATGACGCTACTCAGCCAATCAGATCTGTGCTTTACGATGAGCTCTGAGACTCGAGTGAGTGATGCCACACAGCGGAGGGACGAGGCGAGAAACCGCAGTCAGAGAAGAAAGTGAGAGGGACGTTATTTCTAAAAAGAGAAAACTGACAGTTTTGATACACGGATCACACGGATGTTATGAGGACCTCAGAGAATGAAATAAAATACAAGACAAATGTAGGATAGGAGCCCTTTAACGTGACCAAACTTCAAGCTGTAAAACTATTGATTATTTGATCAGCTTTCCTTTTTTTAATTTTTAAAATTTATTTCTATTTAGTATTTGTTGCTGCCCTAACATGGTTTTAAACTGAGACAGCATTTGAGGTGTCCGAAGGAGCATCAGCGTCTTGTGGCCTCGTGGCAGAGCTGCTGTATTTGGTCTCATGACTGTTCACTCATGTTACTCACTCACACACACACACACACACACACACACACACACACAGAGTTAAGGCCTATAGTAATGCTTTCCTTAATGTTGAATCTGAAACTGATGGACTGAGATGGTGTGCAAATTATTATTATTTTTTTTTTTATCAGAGTCTGATTTTCTGCATTGTATGGACGCATTAATCAAGCTGACCAATCAGAGACAATATATCACTTTTTGGTAGCTTTACAGGAGAACCACAAAACATACTTTACTTTTAATGTAAGTCTATGGAACCAGACTTATTTCTAAATAATTTTGGGCTGTATCTTTTGGTCCATTCATTGTGAAATTTATACACAATGTAAAGGACAACAGGCATTTTCAAATTAGCTCAAAAAGCTTAATTTATTACAATACACTGACTGTTTATAGTTGTTTTTTGTTGATCTAAGTTTATGCCTGGAGAGTGTTTGTTTGTTTGTTTGTTTGCACCTACTTTGTGGTAGTATGCTGTATATTAGTGCTTAATAAACACTGTCCCTGTGACTGGAAGGTTGCCAGTTTGATCCCCTCGGCTGAAAGTACGTGACCTGAGGTGTCCTTGAGCAAGACACCTAACCCCCAATTGCTCCCCGGGCGCCGTGGATAGGGCTGCTCACTGCCCCCTAGTGTGTGTATTCACTAGTGTGTATGTGGTGTTTCACTTCATGGATGGGTTAAATGTGGAGGTGGAATTTCCCCGTTTATGGGATTAAAAAATGATCACTTCACTTAAACAAAAAATTATAAATTAATTGTTGCTATTAAAGGCGAATACGTTTTCCCTTCCTCTTCCATCTTTTTGCTGAGTCCCCAGAGTTAAAAGACAAAAGCCATAGGATTTGGTGTAATAGTTGGCTGTGGCTACGTTCACACAGCAGGTAAAAGTGGCCGAAATCTGATCTTTTCCTTCATATGTGGCACAAATGTGTGTCAGTGTGAACAAATAAACACACTGAATCTGACAATTTCAAGTCCGATTTGAGACGCTTTCATACGTGGTACTGAAATCCAATGCGTATCCGATCTGCGGCAGTGCGACTCTGAACAGCCAGATCGGGAGTTCATGCGGCTTTTATGTCAATCCAACTTGACATTCGTCAGAATTTTGTGCTGCTGAGACTCATAAACATTTGGGCTGATGCTTCTGTACCAAAAAATTAGAAGAGGTTTCGATTGAAACGGCCAAACGTGGCCGGAGGAGGACGAGGCTGCAACGTCAAAGTTTAAAGCATTCGAGCACACGAACCGAAGAAGTGGCCGTGGCAGAATAACGTGCCCTTTTTACAGTGAACTCGAACACATTCTGGGTGATGAGCCCAGCTGTCAACCACTGGAACTTCATAATCACTCGTGATGCTGGCGAAGACGAAACTGAGAGCTCCGGAGCGACAGGCGATCGCTGGCCATCATGATTGTTTATCTCTGGATGAGCCTCGTGAAGCCCATGCACATGTGGGTCAGTTTAGGAGCTGATCTGTTCAGACTGATGTTGAATACAGACCACATTTAATGTGAACAGCCAAACGAAACATCTGATTTGGGCCACTGTTACCTGCTGTGTGAACGTAGCCCGTGTTAAAATCAAACCAGACTCTGTGTGACAACGCCTAAGCAGCAAGAGGCAGGAGCAGGAGGGTGTGTGTACTTGGCATCTGAAATCCTGTCCGCTCAGCTCGTATCCTTCTCGACCCCGCCCCTATTTAAATATGTAATAGCCTTGCTGAATGCCGCATAGCCACTAAATCACCTTGTGAATATTTAATGATCAGTTGTTAATGCAAAACGATGAGTTGTCTGTGCCTCTGTGGGACAAGACCCTGGAGAGTGTCTTAAAATGACATTCAAGCTGTTTTTTTTTAAAAGGAACGAAAACAAAAACAAAGCATGATCATTACTGTGTTCATCAAGACCATCTTCTAGAGTAATTATTTTGTAGTTTCACAATTCACTGCACTATGTATGTAATGTAATCATAGTTGGCTCATAATGATAATGAATCTTTTTTTTTCTGTTTTCCATGTGCTGTTTGCCGTTCCACGCATTATGATCCTCACAGGTAAGAAAAATGCCTTTTCTCCCTCCCCAGGTTGGCCTGTTTGAGTTGTGTGGGGCTGTTTATGCAACCAAGGGTCTAAGTATTGAGCATATGTCAGCAGAAAGTACTGGATCGGATGTCAAAAGGGGGAAAAAAGAGGAACGAATCCAGTCCAGCTCTGTGACAAATTTGGCCTAAAAAGCCGGACTCACATTGTGTGATGTGGGGATGTTTGTGTATTTCTACTGCTGGATCGTGGAGTGTCCGAGGAGTTTGAGCATGACCGACGACTTTTAGGTGCTCATGTTAAATTTGCGATGGGCCGATCCACGTTTTTTCAGTTCCGATCTGATTCCGATTTCTGCCGATACCGATACAGATCCTGATACACAAGCTTTGTTTACTTTAATATTATCATTATTGATGTTGCTGTTGCGTTTAATTTTGTATTTAAGGTGTTCAGTCTTCCAGTTACTAAGCATATCTGTGATGGGGGCTGCAGCTGAACTGCTGCACTTTTTCACCTGACGCTCTACACTATGTAGTGCATATCGCCGTTGTCGGAAGAAAACCTTGTATCTCCAAAACGGTGACTTTACAGGATAAGGAAAAACCTACTTCACTTTTAATGGAAGTCAATGGAACCAGAATTTTTTCCAAGCCATTTTAGGTCATTTCCTTTAGTCCGTTCATCATGAAATTTGCATACAATGTAAAGGGGAACATGTATTTTCAAATTATGTCAAAAATGGAGATATGAGGTTTTCTTCCGACAGCAACGATATGTTTCCCAGTGTGCAGTGAGACACATTGGACTCACATCTGAGGTCCAAGTAGATGTGAAGCTCATGGCTTGAGCATCTAGCTGACTGCGCAGATGACAGCCAGTTGTGCGGTTCGGGTGTAGCCGTCACTGAATGTATTTTCTGGATGGAGATTCCTGGGCTCTTTGTGCTCCAGCAGGCTGTGAAATCATGACATGACATGTTCCAGTTCAGATAGCGGTTGGTCATCGAGTGTAATGACGTAGAGCACCTTCTCTGTGAGTCTTTGAGTTGTTTGCTGGAAGTCGCTGCCTGGTACCGTTTTCCTGTCAGCTGGCATGAACTCCTGGTTCTCTTTCATGTGAAACCTCTGCAGGTGATTAAACTGGCTGTATGTACGACGCAGCCGCACTTCCACCCCTCGGCACGCTGGCCTTACACACATTACAAGTAGTGGTCTTGCTTTTTGGCATTTCCAGACTAAAATATCTTCAAACAAACAATATAGTCGTCAAACCAACAGCTGATGTTATTCGCCTACTCAGTTAGACTGAAGTTGACGTGGGTTCATGGTAAGATGTGGAATATGGATTGGTGATGTGCCGTGTTATGTTATGTTACATTACGGAGGGTACATGGTTGGTTGGTGTAGTGGCCAACACTTCTGCCTTTGACGCTGTCGACTGGGGTTCAATCCCCTACCAGGGCAAGCACCCTACACTATACCAATAAGAGTCCTTGGGCAAGAGCGTCAGCCAAATGCCATAAATGTGAATGTAAGGGTTCAACACAAATTGCGGACTGGAATCTGGATCGTCCAATAGCCGATGAGTGAAGTAACGTCGGTATCAGACCCGATACCGTTGTAAGATCAGATCGATCCCATCTCTAGTGCTTCAATTAGTCGTACACCGGGTAAGTTGGACGGCGTAGTCTGTTGAGAAGAGCTCTTCTCATCAGGTGTTTTTTTTTTTTTTTTTTTTTAGTGGTTCTAATGGTTCTAGGTCAAGACTTGCTTGACTATGCTGCAGCTAACCATCACCGGGTTTCTATTTCAGTATATACACAGACAGAAAAGTGAAACATTTGATTAATTTCTATAGGATAGTATTTGACCTGCAATCTGTTTGGTCAAATTCAAGAGAGGAGTGTCACAGCAAGCTTACGTCAAATTCATAAAGCATTTTGGTCGTCAGAACAGCCAGATGAACTAGAATCGGCCAAAATACCCAAAAAACAGTTCAGCAAACAAGACAGGCTTTTAAAAAGTAGCTTATTAAGTTCTTATTTATTTATTTATTTGTATTGTATTTTTAAAGCATTTCTGTAGTGACACTGCGATGTTATACATTTTTAAAAATTTGTCTGCGCTCTTTATTTGTATGATTTTGTTTTTTGGGCCAAAAACATTGCAATTTGGCCCAAAGACAACCAAACACCCATGTGCTGTCTGCATGGCAAGCCAACCACAAATAACTGGCAGTCTGGCACAGTACAGACAAGAGTATTGTCTGGTCGTCTTGGCCAAAATGAAAGACATGGACATTCATTTATAGAAAATATTTAAATTACAGTCACAAGATTGGTCAGAAAAATCACAGATATTTTCCCCGAATCATTCAGCCCTCTTTGTGAGCGTGCATAAGAGAGAAGTATGCATTTTTCGGCTTTGTATGTATTTAAGCATATTTCTTAATCCATGGCTCAGCAGATGCGTGTATGAGTGTTCATGCCTGTGTATGAATGTGCCAGCAGGGGTCTGTATTCTCTCTCTCTCTCTCTCTCTCTCTCTCTCTCTCTCTCTCTCTCTCTCTCTCTCTCTCTGTGTGTGTGTGTGTTAACTGACCCATTTTCTGCAGCCTCATGGGGGGGTGTGGATGAAAGGCAGCACAGTGCTCTCCTCACTCTCTGGATCACTCCTGCCCCCTTTGATGAGCACCTTAACCACTATACGCCAGCCAATCATGCCCCTCTATCCACACCAACCGCAAATCCGTCTCATCCCGGCCCTGTCAGCGGCTTCCCAAACCGGCTTTTGTGGGTCTATTTGTGTGTCTGTTGAGCGTGTCGACACGAGAAGGCGAAGCCTTGCCTCCTCCATGTGTTGCAGCACTGCGTTTCATATTTAATGCGATGCAGAGTGAGAACGTGTGTGCACGCGTGGGAGGAGAGGCAGCCTCTGCAACCAAGGGTGTGTTCAAAAGCAGACTAGAGAGAGCGAGTACCTCTTCCCTTTTCTTTTCTGCTGCAGTACCAGGTCCCAGATGGCCCCTGCTGGTTTCCTGAACTCCATTTTAACATTGGCCCTATGAAATCGCTGCCATAGGAAGACTTGGCCCTGCTGCCATCTCGCTGCACAGCTCCTTAGCTGTGTGGACCGGGATGGTTGAAAGAGTTGGTAGTGAAACCTGCACTAAAGAGAAACACCTGTCTGTTCTGTCCATTCAGAGTTCAGCAGTTTTCACTGTATTAGAAACCTCTGCCTTCGCTTTAGGCCCAATCCCGTTTCACCACCTAGCCCACGTCTAAGGGTAGGGTGTCCCGATACTTGTTGAGATAGAGGGGTAGGGCGAAGTGTTAGGGCTACACAGCTCCCCTCAAAAAAGAGGTTTGTCTGGATTTAAAAGAAAAGCTTGACCCCACTGGTCAGTGTGGCTGTAGAGAAAACTGGAATGGCCATACAGATTCGTGATGGGTGCATCCCTGATATACGGTTGTTCAGGTGATTGGGGTAGAGAGTTGCCAATAAATTGTGCATGACGACAGATACAGCATGTTATTTTACATATATCTATAAGGTGGGCGCACTTCATGTACTAGCCTGTAAGTGGACGTACAGGGTAACGTTTCTAATAAATTGTAAAGTATGTGCGTTCATGGCCTCTAAATCTCAATGGAACGTTGTTTGTACCCTGTTCAGATTCGGGGCACCTCAGTAGCTGTGGTTTTGACTTATCTTGACACTTGGTAATGTGTGCAGATAGGCCTAGCAGGGAGCAGAGGCTGGAGTCTTTTAGATAAGAAACTCTGCTGGGCTTTGTAATGGATTAGGGGCCTTGCTCCTGTAGTGTTATCAGTTTGGCCTCCGTCAGTTTTACTCATCGTTATAGTGTAGAATTTACAGTGCTGTTTTTATTTACCTGTTAGTCTAGTATGTAAACAGAGTTTGGGGGTAGAGTGCAGTGTTTTGATGGGTGTTGCACATTTGAGAACACAGAACCCACTAGTAACGACATCTGACCATTTGCAGAGCCAGAGAGCTTCGCTCCAAGACCCTGAGCTGTAACTAATAAAGCAGAGCAGTGATTGTGCACGTAGGGTCACCTAAAAGTAGCTCTCTGTTCAGTGACGGGACCATGACACGATAAAGCTGAGGGGGGGGAAAAAAAAACACATGCCAGTCACTCCAGTCTGCCAACGCCCTTTCACTGGAGCAGAGCGCTAAACAGGCATTTTTCTCCATAAGCCTTTTATCTCAGATGAAAGTCTCCACCCCGAGGGTCCTGCCTGCTTTGCCAAGTGTGGCAAATGGACTGGAGAGCACCTGCTAAAGTCAGCTTGCCTCTGCATCACTCGCGCTCATCTCTTTGGCCGCCTCCGTCCTGCAAACTGTGCGCACTGCGTCTGTGTACGAGCAAACATTCTTCCTCCAACATCCTTTTTTGCTCCCACTTCTCTTTTTTTGTTCCTCTTTAGTTATTTAACTGGTGCCCTATGAATCACGGAGAGTCTGTTGTGGGGGGTCGAAGATTTTTGTCCTGTTATTCGAGTTAATTTCATGTAAAATTTTAAGGCAAAATTAATTCGGCACCGTTTTTTTCACAGTGCATGAAATTGACATTAACAGAATCAGTACGTACAAGGAATTTCTCATGGTGCAGGTCTCCTGGGGGTGTTCCTGGGATGTTATTATTACACCCCCAACCCCCCTTTGTCTTTAATTTGGACATATCTGATCTCACAAGGTGCTTTTATGATGCATACTTTACCTAAACTCTAAGGCTGCAGTAGAAATGTGGAGCACAGAACCATATTGGGTTTGCAAATTGTGGCCCAGTCAGCTGATTTTACAGCTCCTCTTTCCCTCTCTCAGTGCTGAGCTGGACAGGGGAGCCGGGTTGGCACTGGGCAGCTGCGTCCGGCCTGCTGAATGCTGAACAAGCGTAGCCTCCCATCACAGGAATGGCTCTGTAGTTCTGTGGGAGTTTGGTGGTTGGTTGTTATAAGACGCCTCTTTGCCCGCTACACTCTGAAGCTCCCCAGAGGCAATATGATCTTCATTAGATGGACTTATTCTTACCAAGCTGTAAATGTACTGGAGCCGTAGTTCCTAGGCTGCTGTTTTGTTCTCTATATAACAGTGTTTTCCCCCAAACACAGATTGAACTCATCATTGGAAATTATACCTTGAACATCCTTTCAGTTTTGGTCCGTCCTTGATCTATGAAATATACAGTACTGTGTGAAAGTTTTAGGTGTCTAAGCAAATTTTTAAACAGTTGACCTCAGCAGTGAGTTTATCACAATGTCCATTAGAATAAAGTCGTATTCATAATTCAAATAAACAGAAAAACAATAAAAAGTAACAAGAAATTCTCGGGTCCGTATTTTTCCTCGACACCTTCACAGCCGCCACAGAGACTCGTTAATATCATCTATATATATATGAAATCATTATTCGTTAATATTCTATAAATTTTGTTGTAAACACATCTGTAAACACATCTGTCAAATTTAATCATCTCTTCTGTGTCGATCTGCTGATACCAATGTGGTGATGATATCGTTGTGCATCCCTACTGAATTTTTCTCCACTGGAACTGTTACACATAAGACATTTCCAGTATAGGTTTTCTCAACATTTCGAATATCGATAATTTACCCGCCGAAGTTGAGTGAGATTTCGGCAACATTTGTAAAATATTATTGACAATTTGCACTTTGTAGGCTACATTTACAAACTTTTGGAAGCATTAAAACATTTTTTGTAAATTCTTTCGATGGAAATTTAGCTACTGATACTGGTATAAATCATTGATTAGTCCAGGGGTTGAAAGCCATTTTGTCCTTTCAACAAAAACCAACCCACCTTGGAAACCACAACTTTTTTATGTCCGTTTACCATCTTTGCTGTCTCAGTATGTGCTGATGTGCTAGAATAGGCTAAAATATAATATAAACAAGAACAGACCTACTTTGCTCTGCTTTAAGTTTAAGCTCAGCTATAGCCGCTTTTCTCACATCTCTGGCAGGAAAGTCTCTCAGTAGTGGAACAATTTCTTGTAAAATGTCTCTCGTTCGACTTTGTACGAGGTTGAAGTCGCTTCTCATTCTCCAGCTCCTTGTTCGGATTTTCCTGTTCCACCTTAAATGGATGTAACAGGAATGCTGCACCATTTAAGGTGGAATGGGAGAATCAGAGCGAGAAACTGACCTGAGCATTCGGGTCTCTTTAATGTTTGTCAGTGTCTCGTTGCTGATTAAGCATATCGGGAAACCAGCTGGAGTGATTTAAAATACACATAAGCCCATTCGTCTCCAAATTATCAATGTTCGTCTTAAATCTCTCTTTGCCGTTTCGTTCGCTTCTAACTAGGCAAGATTGTTGTCTGCGTTGCTATGGTGACCAGCAGTCTGGGCGCTGATCTTCAGGCTTAAAGGGCGAGTTAGCAGTTCCACATTGTGTTTATTGTTAAAACTGTGTTGAACATTAGCAGAGCTTTATTTTACTGTGAAGGAGGATTATTTTATATTTACCTGAATATCTAATTTTGCTGTGAAATTTTGCCGGCCCCTGGATAAGTGTAAGCCCTGATGTGGAATTCTCTTCTTCTCTCTTCTCTTTCATCTCAGAACAGAGAGAATCTGCAAACACACTGTGGTAGATGTAGTGTTGCAATGGCAAAATAGTCCTAAAAAGAGACCTGGTTTGTTTTGATATACTTTGGGAAAGCCAGCATCTGGCTAAACGTCTTCATTATTGTATTAACAGTGAGCACTGGCGAGTTTTACTCTGAGAGGAAACCACGTCCAAAGACGACGAGTTGATTTACGAGAGCACTGCTGTCTGACCCGGATCCAGTCCGACTGGGAACTTCTTATCTGAAAGCGTTCCCTTGGTTTACGAGAGGACAGGTGCTCTCAACGCCCACCCCCCCCCCCCCCTTCCCTCCCTCCCTCCAACTTGGCTTGGCATTGGAACACTTCAAGTGTAATTTCATTAAAGCAGCTTTCATGGTCTGGTCTGCAATTACTGCATCCCTTTGTCTTTCAGGGCCATGAATAACGAAGACGCAGGCCTAAAAACGTTTCCAGAGGATGCACGTTTGGGTGTTTTGAAATGGATATTCCACATCCTTCCAGCATTTGCTCCGAATGGGACTGCATATGCTCCAATTATATCGCTTTTGAGGATTATGTTCAGCTCTGTGCTTTCAGATAAAGTGAAACTGGATTTCCCAACAAGGTTATAGTGCTTGTATACATTGCGGCAGGCAATCTCGTGCTATAGACTTGTGCATAATTTTTTATGTGTGCAGCACCTCAGCCAGCAAGTCATGTATACAGAACAAGCATAGAAATCTCAGTCTTAATGCAATATTTATACACCTATCAGGTAGAACATTATGACCACCTCAGCTCCATTTACTGTATAGGAGCCCTTTGTAGATCTACAGTTGCAGACTGTAGTCCATCTGTTTTTCTGATACTTTGTTAGCCCCCTTTTACCCCGTTGGTCAGGACCCCCATGGACCCTCACAGAGCAGGTAGTATTTGGGTGGTGGATTATTCTGAGCGCTGCAGTAACACTGATGTGATGCTGGTGTGCATCAGTGGATCAGACACAGCAGTGCTGCTGGAGTTTTTAAACACCTCATTGTCGCTGCTGGACTGAGAATAGTCCACCCACCAAAAATATCCAGCCAACAGCCTCCTGTGACCACTGATGAAGGACTAGAGGATGACCAACACACAATGTGCAGCAGCAGATGAGCTGTCATCTGACTTTACATCTACAAGGTGGCCTGACAAGGTAATAGAGTGGACAGTGAGTGGACAGTGTTTAAAAACTCCAGCAGCACTGCTGTGTCTGATCCACTTGTACCAGCGCAACACACACTGCCACCACGTCAGTGTTACTGCTGAGAATGATCCACGACTCAAATGGTACCTGCTCTGTGAGGGTCCATGGGGCTCCTGACCGCTGAAGAACAGGGTAAAAGGGGGTAACAGAGTATCAGAGAAACAGATGGACTACAGTCTGTAACTGTAGAACTACAAAGTGCAGCTATACAGTAAGTGGAGCTGATAAGATGGACAATGAGTGTAGAAACAAAGAGGTGGTCGTAGTGTTATGCCTGATCGGTATATAAGTGGAAATGGTCTGTTTTCCCGTATTGATTCTAACTGGTGCCTGCTTTGAATTCCTTCCTCCATGGTGAAGGGCCATCAAATTGAAAATATAGTATGTTATAAAATTTGAGGAAGCGCAGAACTTGCTCCGGCATTGCTCCGTACGTGTCTTGCTTGCGATGAGCCTTTGACTGCTATAAAAGTGCGAGCTTCGTTTGAAGTTGGAACTTGGCGCTGTACCTCGGTATGTAATTTGCCTCCCCTGTGTAGGAGATTTGCTGCAGTCTTGCATGTTCAGGGCTTTGGCTCTCTGAAATTAGAGCTCCTCTGAAAGAAAACTAAATTATGGCATTATGCAGAGCGGGCCCTCTCTGTGGTTTGCAGCCCGAACAAAAGAAAATGTGTCGCTGTTAAAACAAGTACGTCATGAACAAATGACAGAGAAGGATTCACGCTGGCCTCTTCATCTAATGCCGGTCTTTATTTGTGGTGATAATAGACGTGTTTTAAGTGAATTCCAGGCAGGGATGTGGCTCGTATGTGTTATGTAAACAGTCATGTTCTCATAATGTTCCATTAAATCTGTATAGTAGCTGCTATAGTAGGAGTAATGAACTGAGTATGCAATAAATCCTTCACAGCAGCAAGTGGAATAGATTCCCTGCTCAGCCTAGAAACGAGAACTCCTTGCTCAAAGGAAATGAAAGCCCCCCCCCCCCCCCCCCCCCCGTTTTGCTCTTATTTCTAAGCAGTGCTTGATATCACCTTCTTTTGGGTCCATCCGGTCTGAGTGCATCTGAAGGCACTATTGAGAGCAGTTTTGGGAAAGAGTGGGGTGGTGGACTGAGCTTGATGGAGGTTGACTAGAGCAGGTGGTGCTTCTATGGGCAGGGAGGGGCACCGGGGAGAAAGCAGAGAGCGGCAGGCCGAGATGGGTGCTAACGAGCCCCGCCTAATCCGCCTTAATCTCAGTAATGATTCCAGAAATGTTAGGCAGGAGTTGAAGGCGGAAGGGAAGGCACGGGGATTTGAGTGGAGATAAGAGGGGTAATCTCTATTACCCACACCTCCCTGCCCCCGGAGACCGAGAAAGGGTGAGAGGGGGCGATGAAGAGCCATCCGGAGAACAGATGAAAGAGAGTGGGGGGTGGGGGTTGTACTCTTTCTGCTTTATTTGGCGTTGTACGCTTAGCCCTTGTTTTCTGCTGCCCTTTATTATAGCCTTTATAATGATTTCTAAGGTGATTTTTCTCTCTCTCTCTCTCTCTCTCTCTCTCTCTCTTTCTTTCTCTCTCTCTCTCTCTCTCTCTCTCTCTCTCTCTCTCTGTGTGTGTGTGTGTGTGTGTGTGTGTGTGTGTGTGTGTGTGTGTGTGTGTGTGTGTGTGTGTGTGTGTGTGTATAAACGAAGCTCTATAGATGGTTGATCCTTATATGTAGCACTACAGCCTACATCTTGAGCTGTTAAATTCAAAATACATCAGAAATTATAAGCCATTTTTCTTCCGTTACCTTGGCCTATTTGAGCTGCTTGATTGTTTTCACTCAGGGATTGGTGGAGGTGTTGGGAAAGGGAGATAAAACATTGGGTAATATTAATTTTCCCACCGTCTAGTGAAGATTTGTGTGTGTGGTTGGCTTTGAAACGGGCCTGTCCATGATGCAGGCCAGAGTTGGCCCATTTGATTTGACCCAGCAGAAAGTTTGCCGTCACTGTAAAATACAGTTTGTCAGTTCAACCTAACATACACTTGATGTGGTAACAAGCCATTTAACTGTTTTCATTCAACATAAATAAATAATCTAAATGGAACAATGCAGAGCAAAATTGTAGTTTAGGTGAACGTAAACCGTATTTTACATCACTTCAAAACTCAAGAACACTTCAAATCAGATTCTGCCCTGTTTAATTTTTATAGTGTAACCCCACCCCCCCTCACCCAATGAGGACAAATAAAAAAATAATACTTTTAATTGCTGTTTAGAAAGAAACCCAAAATGTCTATTTTTGATCTTTTTCCATTTTTGACATAATTTGAAAATGCCTGTCATCCTTTACATTGTATGTCAGTTTCATGGTGAATGGACCAAAACAAATGACCCAAAATGACTTGGAAATTATTCTGGTTCCATTGACTTGACTTGCACTGAAAGTAAAGTAGGTTTTTTTTCCCCTTCTCCTATAAAGCTTTGGAGATACAAGGTTTTCTTCCAACAACTGTGATATACTGTATAGAGTGTATTAACTTTTGAACTTCCCTTTCAAAATATGTATAGTGATATATAGTCTAACTATATGGTGATCTGGTCTAACTAGAAATGTAGTGATGTATAGTCTAACTATAAGTATAGTGATATATAGTTTAATGATAAATATAGTGATATAGTCTAACTAGAAGTGTAGTGATGTGTAGTCTAACTATAGGTGTAGTGACGTGTAGTCTAACTATAGGTGTAGTGACGTGTAGTCTATCTATAGGTGTAGTGACGTGTAGTCTATCTATAGGTGTAGTGACGTGTAGTCTAACTATAGGTGTAGTGACGTGTAGTCTAACTATAGGTGTAGTGATGTATAGTCTAACTATAGGTGTAGTGATGTATAGTCTAACTACAGGTGTAGTGATGTATAATCTAACTACAGGTGTAGTGATGTGTAGTCTAACTATAGGTGTAGTGATGTATAGTCTAACTACAGGTGTAGTGTAGTGATGTGTAGTCTAACTACAGGTGTAGTGATGTATAGTCTAACTACAGGTGTAGTGATGTGTAGTCTAACTACAGGTGTAGTGATGTGTAGTCTAACTACAGGTGTAGTGTAGTGATGTGTAGTCTAACTACAGGTGTAGTGATGTGTAGTCTAACTATAGGTGTAGTGATGTATAGTCTAACTACAGGTGTAGTGTAGTCAATATTTTGAACGGTGGTCACTGGAGATCTACCTTCTGCAGAGTCTGGTTCCAGCCACAGTTTGCCCACCTGCTCTAGCTCGTTACCTTTTGGCTGCCTTGATCAAAAGGATTAATTTTAGGATGCAGGCTGGGACTAAAGTAGATCCCCAGCTGGAGAACAGCAGGATTGGTGACCTCTGTTCTAAAATATTTTCATCTGTTTGTTTTGAAACCTGCCATCCTTCTTTATTTATGTAATGTTTTGTCTGTTTGGCCCTCGGCACACCACAAACATTGCACTTTGCCCCCTCCCCCAAGAGAGAAAATGTTGGTGCCCCCCAGCTTTAAAGAAACCTGAAACCCACCCAGTGAAACTGAAACTGGCCCCTCCTACTGCTTCGCTTTACCCCGTACTGCATGTATTATGAGAGCAATATATATATTTTTATTTATATTTACATTTACAACATTTAGCAGACGCTCTTATCCTCTTATATTCTCTTATATTAAAGACTAGAAACAAAGAGTCACTGTAGATACAGAGAGAAAAGGAACAGAGTTGAACGCAGATCGCTGGGCTGTACAATACAATACGGTAAACTACAATACACAGTGCAATACAATAAAATATAATACATTAAATATTCTGTTCACTTTTCTTGCAAAAAATGGACCTGATTATGGAATTCAAAAACATTTTGGAAAAAAAAGTGAGCAGGGGTCCTTTTGGAGTTTGTTGCCTTGAGGCAACATCGTGCGACAATGAGAAGAAATGGTGTACAGCCGTGTTCCCTGAAGTGGTGAGACCTGGCTTGAGACCAGCTAAATCCATTCCAGTGTCGCATGGCGTTGCCTCTAGGCAACAAACATGCAAATTCTCATAACAAAAAAAAAAACTGAATTTTAAAAAAGAGGTTTAAAAGTGCCCGCTAAGAGAGAGTATGGCTTTTTATTTTGGAGTACATGCTTTTTATTGACTTACTCATACTCCTCCCTTTATTGTTAGCCCTATGCTGTCTTTAAATGAGTGCAACAATGGGAAGAAATGATATAGATCCATGTTCTCTGAAGTGTTGAGACCTGGCTTGAGACCTGGCTTGAGACCTGGCTTGAGACCTGGCTTGAGATCAGCTAAATCCGTTCCACTGTCACACGGCGTTGCTTCTAGGCAACAAACATGTTTCTTATCAGAAAATAATGCTGAATTTAAAAAAGAGGATTAAAGTGCCCACTGAGAGATAGTATGACTAAGTACACGCTTTTTATTGACGTACTCAAACTCTTCCTTTCTTGTTAACCCTATGGTTGCCTCTAAATATGTATAACACTAATGTAAAGTGTGGAAAATGAGTTTGTTGCCCTGAGGCAACATCGTGCAATAGAGGGTCAAAATGTCTGGTAATGTTGCCCATATTCTGGATGTCTGGGTCGCATTTCACACGCCAGCGAACGTGCTTTGGCCTTGAAACCTGCTCTGGTTCTGTAAACACTAACGACATTAACCGGTACCGCATCAGTTCAGCCCGGGTGGACTTCAAACCCATTTGACTGACAGCCAGGAGCGGCGAGGCCCCGCCCCCTCCTCGAGCTCTCTGGTTCGGCTGCTGTGCCGGAGCGGAGTTTCAGTTTTCATTCTGCTCTCTCTGTTTCTGTTTCTGTTTTGTTTTGTTTTGTTTTTTTTCGCGAGCTGAACCGGACTGGACTACTTTTTTTGGCGGAAGACTACAGAAGCGAACAGCGCGCTGTGAGGGTCTCGGCGTGTCTGAGGGTCTGAATCAGTGATGCAAGCCGCTGTAACACCTCCACTCCCGGTCCAGCGTTTTGTGGGAATCCGTTCCGCGTTTTGCGCTCGCTTTTTTTCGCGCTGGCTGCTCCGCCAGGCGAGGAGAGAGGGAGGGCTGGCAGGAGAGGACGCGGATCCGTGAGCTGCGTGTGCCCGCTTTCCCAAAGAGCGCGCGGCACGCGGTTTATATGCACGTGAATATCCGTCAGCCACGGCGAAACAAAGGAGGGAGGGGAGCGGAGGAGAGCGGGGCAGGCTGGCGGCGCGGCGGGGGGTACGCATGGGCACAATAGGGACGACACACTCTCTCGCTCGCTCGCGCTCTCTCTCTCTCTCTCACACGCAAACGCTCGGCTGGATTACGGTGATACGGCGTTTCTCTCGACACGGACAGCATCGCCGCGGGACGAGGAGCAGCCCCGCCGGAGCGGAGCAGCGCCACAGCGCACCGCGAGGACCTGAATCCTCCACGCCGACCAGGCTTGGATGGATGTGTTTGTGAATCAGTCGCTGCTGAAAGCGGGATAGTCGCTGTTTGGACCTCGCGAGCTCCGGTGCCCCAGGATAGTTGGAGGGCATCAAAAAAAAAATTCCCTCTTTTTTTTTGTGAATGAAAAATCTTTGCACTTTTGGTTAATATTTAAGTTATTGTCGTCATAGATTCATAGGTTGTCATTTTTATGTATAATATTAATATTGTCATCATCATTGGTAGTGATTTCTAATTATTGTTGCTAATATTATTATTTTTATTATTATTACTATTATTAATTCTGCGTTTTATCAGCATGGCCTCTGGATATGTTCAGCTTGTCAGCGTGGCAGGTTAAGCCTGCGCTGGTGGTGCTCCGCGTGTTTGTTTACGTGCTTTCCTCTGCCAAAGTATGCACCTGCTTGATGGTAATTACCCGGAAAGGATGGAGCGGGGCACGCCACAAAGGAAAACCGTGTACCGGATCTCTCTCACGTTAGTGAAAAAGGAGAGCCTGCAGGGTGGCGGTGGCGTCGCCACGGCATCCCGGCGGCTCGAGAACCCCAAAGTGAGCGCATACCGGCGGGAAGGATCCTCGGAGATCCAGCGAAGCTGTCCTCTGGAGGAGGTTAAAGAAGTGGAGGATGAAACGGACGACTTCGCTCCCCACGCGTACAGGAACTTCCGGACGTTTAGCACCGGACAGCTGGAACTTGGTAGGTTGAAGGTTTCGCGGAAGATGCGACATTTACAGAAAGATAACTCGCTGGAGTTGGACGAAACGCATTCGAGCGCATCGCCAGCGGATGCTTACTGTAAAGAGGGCACTGAGAATTGTGGAGCGTTGCATAAAGCAAATGTGCAAGCACCGGATATGGAAGCTGACAGATTTAAGGCGGATGGTGAGACTGAGGAAAGCTGCAAAGCAGCTGCTGGAAATGGAGAAAGCGCGGGCATTAAAAGGAAAAGTATGTTGAAGACTTCCAGGAGTGCTGAGGAGCAGGTCAGCGGGCGTACAGTTGAAGATCAGGTGTCTGAAGAGGAAAAAGACTCCCAGAAGGGCGGAAAGCTGCCCAAGGACAGCAGCCTCTCTTCTTTGCTTGCTAAACTGAACGGAAAAGCCGCCAAACAGGCCCCCCAGACCCCTCCGGTCAAGAGGCATCCCAGCCTGCTGCGTCGGAGTTTCAGCTTTCGGCATTGGACCGGCAGCGAGCTCTTGCGGATCCGGGCCCTGTCCAAAGAGAAGCACCACAGCAGCTCGGGTTGCATCGGGCATGAGGAGGCCCAGGTCAAATCCCAGTCTGCCGTGGTCCTGCAGAACCCCGCCTTCGATGAAGCCGAACCAGCAGAGAAGGGAGAGAAACGCAACACCTTGGACGTGGGCGAGGTTCTGGTGAGCCGCAGAGAGCGAGCCAAGGGCAAGAACCGCACACTGGACAACAGCGACCTCCTCAGGCTCTCGGACAAGTCCCTGGCAGAAAAAGAGGGGTTCATCCGAGGCTCTGGTTCCCGCTCCAGTGGCCAGGAGCGCAGGCTCATCCGCTTCTTTAGTGGCATCTTCACCAAGAAGGATGGTACTTCCACGCCCGTCAGCAGCCCCAGCAACCGCGCCCTCCGCAAGAACGGCCTGCTGGGCTCCCAGAGGAGGGCCACGCTGGGCTACTCGCAATCCAGCACCGAGAGCGTCAACGGCTTCCTGCAGGACGGTAACTATATGTTCCTCTGTCTCTCTGTTTGTTGAAGCTTAGTGGAGAGTGCGTGGGGCGGCGGGTCACTATTTGGTGAAGTGATGGGGTGGGGGCTGGGGGCTGGGGGCTGGTGGGGAGGGTGGGGGGTGGGAGGGTGGTGCGTGTTTGTTTTGGACACGAAAGTGATGTTTAGCTGCCATTCTTTAGGGCTGCCTCTGTTTGTGTTTCATTAAAGTCTGTCTTGTCTCAGCTCTACCTCACTCTCCTCTCTACCTCTGTCTAAAATGGGCTTAAAGGGGAATTCCACCTATTCTTCACAACATCTGCGAATTCGATCATTACGATGTAAACAGTCATTCAGAGTGTTTTGAAGTGAAATGTGCTGCTCTAGAGAATCTTAGTGAGTCAGAATGGGTCAACAGTGGTGATAAGAGCCAGACGTCTGGCTCGGTTAATGGCTCTAAAAGCTTCATGGCAAACATGTATTACATGAAATGGTTACAGATGTGTTGCACGATTCCGTGAAATTGTTTTGTGAAAGTTTTGAGTCAAGGTTTTGGTCTAAAACCTAACATTTATTCATGGTATTTGTTTTTTTTTATTATTATTTACTGCTATATTATAAAAAAGCTCAGCGGACGTGCTGGTAGGGCTGAACGATTAGGGGGAAAATATCTAATCGTGATTTTTCTGATTTTGCGACTGCAATTTAAAAAGTGAATACTGTCTATAAATTAAAGTTCAGTCCAAGAAGACCAGAATATCTGCTTTGTTTGGTTTGAGGCTTGACCCCTTAATCTAGTGTGCCAGATAGCCAGTAAGTTGTGGTGGTGATGTCACAGCTGTCTACAACTGTTTTCAGTCGGTTTACAACTCTGTTATAGTTGATCTTGCATCCCCACTTAAAACTAGATAATATTTAAGTTATGGATAATGTAGGGTGTAATTCTTAACAAAGCTTGCAGCTCTTGTGATTGACAAATTACTGTATCGATGTATTTCAGCCCAGTGTGTTGATAGGCTGGTCGTTTTGCATGGTAAATAAAACGGCTATACTTGTGATCATCACCTGCCTGTCACCAGCATCGTAAGAAATCCGTGCGCTTCTCTGAAGTTTATCGCTTCACATCAGACCACTCTGAATGTGCACACGTCATTGATTGAATTATGAAGAAAAATCTGTGGAATTCCTTTTAAAGCTGGTGATGCTGCAGTACATAAACGACCTCTTAAGTCTTGTTTTCCCGCTACTTTGTGTCTTTGTTCCCGTCTACTGATATGCAAATATCAGAACCCCCACCTTTTTGAATCCCCTTTAAAAGAGTGGAGCTTTATTGTTAAAAGCAATGACCAGAGAGGCGGAGGCCACATTTACGTCTCTCTCTCTCTCTCTCTCTCTCTCTCTCTCTCTCTCTCTCTCTCTCTCTCTCTCTCTCCGCGGTGACAGCAGGTCACCCGAGATGCTCTCCCTCTGTCCTGCCTGTGATATGATAATGTGGAGCTTCTGGTAGAAGCTCTGTGTGCACAGAAAGTGCCCTTAATGAATTACCTGCCTGGGCGTGAGGCACCGGCCATCTGTCGCCTCAGAGGTGAGCGGACCCTCTTGAAAGACGGGCCGCTTCCGTCTGCTTAGCCTGTCAGCTGTTCACACGCTCCATTCCTCTGCATGTCCTGAGAGGTCTGGGACAGGAAATGAGAGGATCTGTGAATCGGCTTTGTCTAATGAAGACGCTGCCGTCGCCGCCCTCTGCACCGTCCTGGGGGGAGTGAAGTTTTGTTTTTGATATTCTGTTTAAAGAGGTCGCTTTAGTCGAATTGGAGCAGTATTAATTAAGAGCAGGGGTGTCGAGTCTCATCAGCAAAGGGCTGGCGAAGCTGCACGTTTTCAGTTCAGTTGAGCTGGAGCGCACCTGGTCTTCTCCTCATTACATCATTATCAAATCAGATCATTTAAATTTAACTATACGCTTTTTATCTGCTATTAAACTGACTGTAGAAATAACGATAAGTTTCCATGCAAATTTCCACGTCTGTAAATTCCATGCAAATTCCCTGAGTAACCACCACTGGTTCCAAAACGCACGTCGTCATATTCTTTACTTCATAGCTTTCATATTTCCTAAGCTCCATTCCAAAGCTGGGTGTCATATAAGAGCTGCAGCTGTCTTCTTTCCACTCAAATAGGTGGGTAATGTAATTTTAAAACTTTTGTAATATAAGAAGCTGAACTTTTTAAACTTTTTTTTTCTACTGAAAGTCGACCCATTTCCCCACAAATCTGAGCTATAGACTGGATATCAGACGGATCTCAGTTCATGCAGTTATTGAATGATTTGCCTTAAGGTTTGGATGGAAAAACATATATATATATATTTTATATATATATATAAAACCTCGTATCTCCATTTTTGTCATTTTTCAGTTTCTGGCATAATTTCAAAGGACGTATTGCTCTTTACATTTTCTGTAAATTTCATAATGAATGAACCAAAAAAACGGCCCAAAATTACTTGGAAAGACGTCCTGGTTCTATTGACTTACACATTAAAACTACTTTGTTTTTGCCTTCTTCTGTAAAGTTACCATTTTGGAGATACAAGGTTTTAGATCTATCTATCTATCTATCTATCTATCTATCTATCTATCTATCTGTCTATCTGTCTATCTATCTATCTATCTATCTATCTATCTATCTATCTATCTATCTATCTATCTAATATAATCTCTCACACACACCCTGGGGAATAAGAGGTACAGAGGCACTTGAAAAAGCATAAAATTAAAAATGATACGAGGTTTTCTTCCGACAGCAGTGATTGGCTTATGTTCTCTGTGGCCCAAATCAAGCCAGTATGCGCCGTCCCATGACTGAACAGTGAAACATGAAAAAGTTCGATGTTATAGAGCGGAGTTCAAGGCTAATGATGATGCCAATGGCACATTGCATTCACTTCAGACAGAGAAGGTGAACATGGTTGTTTAAACTAAATGTGTGGGCATGTTTTCTACTCTCGGGCGGCTGAGCTTATTGAGGGTGGAGCCTTTTTCTCCCCAGTGCGCAAAAACGAGTAACAGTTCCCATCTCTTTAATTGACCTCATTATTCTTTATCACATGTGAACCGTTCGTTACATCATGTCTGAGGAGTGCTTAATATGGCCAAGCAGAGAATATCAGACGAGCCGAGTTTGAATGACAATGCCATGTCAGCGTTGTTGACCCCAACGGTCTTCGTGTTGCTGACCTGTACACTGTGTTTAGGTCTGTTTGTGTGGTGTCATGTTACCAGTGCTGACTAACTGCCTTCACATTCCTCAGATTCTTTAGGCATTCCTGAAGTAAAGGCAGGGCTCCTACTGAAGATAGGCACTGCTGATTATTAGATTATGACGTTTGTGGATGATCTGAAATGCATTGCTCTTTTCCATTTTTTGCTCTGTTGTGAGACTCGCTCAGTGAAGGCTTCACATACTGTAGCTCAGATAGCCAGGCAGAGAGCTCTTCACGTTCCTGGGTTCCTGCACTGGTAGTGTTCCCTTCAATTAGCACAGCAGTGCTGGCTGTGAGCACGTCTTGGTGCCATGTGTTACTCTATGGGAGCAGGATGTGAAATAGTGTTCTCCAGTGCACAGTCAGCACTGATCCTCTGCGTTGTCCGGGGCCAGATGGGACGTGCTTAAAAATGCTCACGAACAAGCGAGTTTTAGCCTAAAATGTCTTTGTGCGATGTGTTTCAGCATCTTTGCTGTTCCTTGGGGCCGTTGCTGTTCCCACGACCAACCTCTCCATATGGCTCGTGTTACCGTATATGATTTCCGGATAGGAGTTCAATTCCGTGTGGCATAAAATTAGAACAGCGCAGGAAAGTCAGGATTTCATGCCGTTTGTTGCAGGTTGCTGACTTTGGAACTGAGACTCTGAAGCGTGCAACACATTCAAGACTGTGGCTGTGGCAGGTAGTTCAGTACAGGATGTCCCAGACTTACAGATGAAATTAGCAGCAGATAATTTGACATGTTGACGATGATGAAGGTGAATCACTGGGTCAGTGCTCCTCTTGTCATTGGGATATTTCCCTCAAGGCTCCATCTCCATCAAGGCTTCATCATCTTTGTCTGCATCCTTATATTTTTTGGTTGCAGATGTTTTAGCTCCCTTCTAGACTGTGGTTATATAAATAGAAGGCTTTGTTCACACAGCAGGTAAAAGGCCCAAATCTGATCTTTTTCTTCATATGTGACACAGATGTGTGTCGGTGTGAACAGATAAACACACTCAGTTCTGATGTTTTTAGTTGCCGATTTGAGACGCTTTCATCTGTGGTACTGAAATCCGTGCGTCAAAGAACAGCTAAAAGTCTGAAACCAAAGTTTAAAGAATCCGAGGACGCGAACCGACGAAATGACCGCGCCCTTTTTACAGCGAGCTGAACACATTCTGGGTGATGAGCCCAGCTGTCAGTCAGTGAAGCTTCATGATGGCTTCTGTGATGCTGGTGAAGATGAGCCCGATCCTCCGGGTGCGACTGGCGGTCGTTGGAGGTCATGGTTGTTTACCTCTGGATGAGCCGCGTGAAGCTCTGTTCTTTTGCACATGCGGGTCAGTTTAGGAGCTGACCTGTTTTGACCCGCTGTGTCAAAGCAGCCTATATTCTGCCTGGTTTATGATGATGTTATTCTCTTTAGAATATCTATTTCTATGTCTTCCTCCTCGATTACGTGCCAGTTGTTGACTCTTTCAGACAGGGAGGTGGTATAGTTGGAGTGTTGAGCCTCAAGGCTGGAGAGGTTGAAGGGCCTGAACTGCCACAGCCCGTCTCCGTCTGCCCCCTGCTGCCCCACCCTCAGCTCTTGCGCTTGGCCTAATGGTGTCAGGTATGGGTGGCTCTGTTTGACCTACATTTACAGCCATGCAGAAGTAATGCATGTTGCGTGTGTGGATGTAAAAGGCTGGGTGTGATAAGAGCATAGCTGCAGCTTCTTGTGGCTGCACTCTCCAAGTAAATTGAAGTTGGGACAGACCGTGCAGAAGCAGGGCTTTTATACACTGCAGGTTTTCCAAGTTAAAAGCTTTTAAATATCGCATGAATTTGGTCCATGAATGTTTTTGTACCTCTGTTGCGTTTTGCTCTCAGAGTGATGTAGCCTTATTTGAGCTTTCACACAGAGCATAATAATAGAGGAATCTCATTGTGGGTAATTGCCAGAGAGGGATTGGAGCGATGTTCAGGATCCCTGCAGCTGCCACTTCTGCAGTTTGGTGCATCGTTTCCATTACAGCCCCAGAGTGCAGCGAACAGGACTAAACGTGGGTGGATGGTGTAAGATGCTTTTTTGAGCATGTCATATGTCGTGTAACTTCTAGAACGGTGAAGATTGCATCAAAAAGAGCTCCTTTTTTAAGGTCCAGTTGTGCACCTTAAATACGTTTTTCCCAGGTGAAAAGTTCATATTTGTGTGTTTTCATATCCTAATGTTTTGAAATAGAACAGTAGAATAAAGGCCTGGAGGCGAGGCAGGGTGTGTCGAGTCAGTACAGATCATTTCAGTGGATTATGGTTCAGTTATGTTCCCTGGATCAGATGCCCCAACCACCTCAGCTGAGCTCCTCCCAGTAATAGACTCACACCTTTATTTCTGAGAGGGTAGAGAACATCAACTTGACAAATTTTTGAAAGCTGATTGGATTTTAGCCCATTTTCTTTCCCCCAGTTCTTATACCAGTTGTTTTTGAAGTTGTGCTTGGAGAGGCTTGAGCTGGATATTAATGCAAGGCTGGTATTTGCAGAAAAGTCTTGATTGGTTCTTATTGGGCGAAATAAATCAGATCCAGGCCTGTACAAATCTAGCCTGATGTATAGCGCACATTCACATTGAGTGATGTAATGTCATGTTAGCTGTGGAGGCAATAGTGTTTGAGTAATTTGAGCAAAATTGTCTTGTTAAGTGAAATGCTTTAATTGAAATGGCTTAATTTGAAACTTATTTACATTTTTTGTATTTTATTAAAAAATAAAACGTGTGCGCACACGCGCACACACACACACACACACAAACACACACACACACACACACACACAGAGTCATACCTGTAAACCTTACAATGTGCAAAGTATGGGTCTGAAGTTAAAGTGCTGAGTGCAGCAGCAGTTAAAGGGTGTATAGTGGCAAAGAAAGGGATCGGTGAGCTGACATAAGTGGAGTGATGATGCAGGTAAGCAAGGTGCTAGAATAAACACTGGTCTGTGACGGTGGTTTCAGAGGAAGGCATGTTGAGTGTGATATGCTATTATATTCAGAAGTGCATTTTAGAAGCTGGAATATTGTTTATGTGTAATAATTAACTGTTTAAGAGTCTTTTAAGAAGAAATTCCGCTTATGCAGTTTTCCCAAATATTCTGACTTACACCAGTGTTTTCCTATTTGGGTTTTGTTCTTAGGTGCGTCTAGAATCCACACACACTCGGGCACAAAGGTGTTTTAGGAACACATCATGAATCTGATGTAGACTTTTTATTAGGACCTTTCTCAAGAAGACATTTAGGGAAAAATGTAGGAGGATATTGGCGAATTTTTGGTGTTTCTCACAGCCTTGTTTAAACGTTGCTGGTGCATTTTGTCTGAGGACGCAGTACCAGCTGATTGGATTAGACAGATTGTGCTTTTGATATTTGACTGAGTAATACTAAGACCGTTTGGATATGAGTCCTCCGTCATTTCTGGATTGTTTTTTGATGCCGGTTCTTCTCCAAGAGAGTTGTCTGGGCCTCATTGTGCTCAGAGGTTTTCTCTCCTTCTCTATATCGCTGAATCTATGCTGCATTACCCCCTCTATCCAGCATAGAGAGCTCTGGGAGCGAGCATCAGGTAGTGAAAATGCTGTAACAAGCCCACTGTGGCTTGTCCTGGCTGCATAGAGCCATAGAAGCAGGACTGAGTAAACATAATGAGCCTTGTAGGAGAAGGCAGCGTCTCACAGTCCCTCTGAAATGCCTGTGTTCTCTTTCTGCAGCCTGCGCTTAGTAGGTCAGCCCCGTACCCTCGCTGGCTGCCATCCGACTGCAGATATCCTGGAAAATGCATTTTTAATGTGGTGGCCGTGTTGCTGGGCGAATTCCCTTTGTTGTCAGTGGAGTTGCTCGAACTAAAGCTGGAAAACCCGTTCTCCGAAACGGATTTTCCCAACTGGGCAACTGTAACTCAGTAGGACATTTACAGGGGTCACTGTGGGGTCAGACATTCCCTAGTACATGGACATGGTATGCTGTGCTAGGGTTTGGTATCCTTGTGGCTGGGAAGGAGCATTGCACACTTCTGTGTTTCCAAAGCAAGATGCGATTGAACATCCTTGTGATTTGGCGCATATATATGTATGTATATATGTATGTGTATATATATATATATATATATATATATATATATATGTGTGTGTGTGTGTGTGTGTGTGTGCGCAAAATGATTAATAACAATGCAATGATTAAATTTTACATTTCATTGAAAATGCTTCAAAGACAACATATCAAATGTTGAAAGTGAAAAAATGTATTGTTTATTGAAAAATAGAAGCCCATTTTAAATTTGATGGCAACGAAAGGCTGGTGAAGTTGTGTAATGCTTAAAAAACACCCGGTGGTTAATTGGCAACAGGTCAGTAACATGATTGGGTATAAAGAGCATCTCAGAGATTCTGAGTCTTTCAGAAGTAAAGATGAGGAGGGGTTCACTACTCTGTGAAAGACTGCACGATCAAATAGAGCACCAATTCAGGAGTAATGTTTCTCTACGTAAAACAGCAAAAAACTTTTTGATTTTCATCGTCTACGGTACGAAATAACATTTAAAAGATCCAGAGAATCTGGAGAAATCTCTGTCTGTGAGGGACGAGGCCAAACAAAACTATTTGCTGGCCGTGATCTTTGGGCCCTCAGGCAGCACTGCATTAAAAACAGACATGATTCTGTAGTGGAAATCACTGCATGGGCTCAGAAACACTTCTGAAAACCACTGTCTGTGAACACAGTTCATCACTGCATCCACAAATGCTGTTAAACTCTAAAACACAAAGAAGAACCCAAATATAAACAGGATCCAGAAACGCTGCCACCTTCTCTGGGCCTGAGCTCATTTAAAATGTACTGAGGTGAAGTGGAAAAGTGTCCTGTGGTCCGACAAATCAACGTTTGGAATTATGTTAGGAAATTATAGACACTGTGTCACACGTTTAGCATTTGTTGGAATTGAATTATAGGTGGCTATGCGTCATAGTGGTTGGCAAAATGACTATATTTATCGTTATTGTGATAAATTGTCTGAGTGCTTTTCTGAGCATTTTCTTTATATCTGAGTTTAAAGGGGACATTTATGGTTTACCTATTGCTGCATCTGTTGAAAAACATGCCCCTTCTCCTCCTATACTTGTGCCAAATAGTGAAAGTTTATGGTTTAATAACTGTGAGAACCTCTTTCTGATGATGCATCTTGAAGGTGGGAGGAACCTTTGAGATGCTGCACCTGTTCGTGGTGGGTTTTTGGTGAAGGGTTTGAAATGTGCTTTATAGTGTTTTTCTTTTCCTACTAGTTGGCAAATGTAGAAGAAACCAATGGTTGTACGATGTGTTTTTGTGCAATGCATGCTGGGAATTGTAATGAGAGAGCACTTTTTTAGGCCAGAGTGTCCTTCTGAAGAGCACTGAGCTACAGCTTGTTTCATAACGGAGCCTAATTGGTTCTGTTTAATTAGATTCACTGCAGTGTGCGAATGCTGAATAGAAATCATTGTATTTATAGTGTTTGATCATATTTTTAAACGTGGAACTGCTGGTGGATTTTTTCCGTGTTTACTTATTAAACCTTATTCAAAGAAATATGTATTTTTATCATGAACATCTTGAAGTATCGTGGTGTTTTTGCCGTGTTACTCTTAATGCACCAGCTTTGCACTGTTTACTAAAGCTGTTGGTAAAAATAGTTGAACTAATTGGACTGAAACTGGCTCCCTCTGGCTTACGTAGTTGTCCTTGCTTGTCTTTTCCATCTTCAGTATCTCTGCTGTTACAGGATCGGTTCTTTTGGTTCTGTGCATGAAAGGGTGGTTTTAAGAACCTGTGAAACTGAAGTTCGTGTTCTTGTCACACAAGTTACTCACTGATCTAATGATTCCTCTGTTTTTCTGTCTGTTCTTTCTCCAGCCCCCTTTCTCGAAGTAAAATATGCTTCTCGACCTTCTGTCAGTTGTTCTGTAGGCGTATCTCAGCAAGGCTGAGACTGTTGCGGTGACTAGGAGCGCTGGTGTAGTCAGTATGCAGTCCTGGTTGATGGTATCAGTGAGACTGTGGTGCCCTTTTGTAGTCCTGAAATTTTGTCATGACGATGACGAGGAGGTGTGTACTGGTGCAATGAGCCAAACAAGAATACTCCTCCCTCAACAATTTACGTACACCAGAACACACACACACGACTGATGATGTTTACGAGGCTGGAAAAAATAATGGCTCTGTTATTTGCCCTGCTGTGACTCTGTTACTGACTACACATGCATGTGTGTATATGTGTGACAGGGAGAGTGTGTGTGTGTGTGTATTTTTTTTATATATATATATATATATATATATATATATATATATATATATATATGTACACACACACATACATACATACACTGCTCAAAAAATAAAGGGAACACTCAAATAACACATCCTAGATCTGAATGAATGAAATATTCTCATTGAATACTGTTCTGTACAAAGTTGAATGTGCTGACAACAAAATTGCCAAGACAAACATCAGCCAGAAAGCAGAAAGGTACTGAGAAGTGGTCTGTGGTCCCACCTACAGAACCACTCCTTTATTGAGTGTGTCTTGCTAATTGCCATTAATTTCCACCTGTTGTCTGTTCCATCTGCACAACAGGAGTGAAATTGATTGTCAATCAGTGTTGCTTCCTAAGTGGACAGTTTGATTTCAATTTGATTTACTTGGAGTTATATTGTGTTGGTTAAGTGTTCCCTTTATTTTTTTGAGCTGTGTGTGTGTGTGTGTGTGTGTGTGTGTGTGTGTGTGTGTGTGTTTTATATATATCACTGCTGTCGGAAGAAAACCTTGTATCTCCATTTTTGTTCTTTTATAATAATTTGAAAAAGTCTGTTGTCCTTTCCATTATGTTTAAATAGACCAAAAGATGGACCAAAAGAAACGACCCAAAACTACTTAGAAAACACTCTGGTTCCATTGACTTCCATTAAAAGTAAAGTGTTTTTTCTCCTGTAAAGTTACCATTTTGGAGATACAAGGTTTTCATCTGATTACAGTGATATATAATGTGTGTGTGTGTGTGTGTGTGTGTGTTTGCTTTAATCAAAAAAGCCCACATCTCTAAAATAACTATGTGGGAAAGTGAAGAAAATCTGAATTTATTCAGAGTAATTTCATACAGTTTTTGGTGAAATGTTAAATCAGTGTGTAAAGAGCAGATTGCGTATTCAAACAGCATAAAAATACAGAGCTTTTAATATGATACAGACAGAATGATGATGATTTGTTATTATTATTAATAATAATAATTTTAAATTTATTTATTTATTTTTATTTACTCACCAGTATAGTATGGGCGCAGTACTGACTCTCGACACGGGTGACCCATTTCTACACTAACCACGCTGCCCGATTTGGAAATGCTGGACATAAAACATTGTTTGGCTTGTGAACTCTGAAAACCTGCCCTGCTGCTTTATTAGGCCTCTTCCCATAGAGGATTTCTCTCGTCTTTGCTGGAGCTTGAGGTTAATTAGGTGGCAGGCCGGTCAGGACAGGAATCAGCAGGGTCCTTGCGTATTACCAAGACAGCCTGCACATCATTCCTCTCCAGCAGCGCTGTGTAGCCTCCTCTTTGCATCTGAAAAAGCTCACAGAGTACCACAGTGACAGTAGTGGAACCTTTTTGGTGCTACATGGAAACCTAAACCTAAAAATGATAGGTTATTTAAAGAGAGCTGTATAACAGCTTCTCCATGTGTTTTTATTATTGTTCAGCCTGAATAGATTTTTTGTTGTTTTTAGTTTTGGATGTGATCACACAATGTGAGCAGGTCTTTATATTGTGTTTAAATTCCCAGAGGTGGTCCCGAAATTACTTGGAACAGGAATCATTTTTCATTCATTCACTTCTTATTTTTTCCCTTCTCCTGCAAAGTTACTGTTTCAGAGACGTGAGGGTTTACAGCAACGATGTCGTTTCATGTAGATCACCTCATAAAATGATTTTAAAAGCAACTCACTGCTGTCGATACAAACTGTGACTTTACAGGAGAAGGAAACGTCACACTTTTGATGCAAGTCAATGGAACCAGACTTTTTTTCAAAGTCATTTTGGGCCGTTTCTTTTCGTCCATCTATCTTAAAAATTGCACAGGTGTTTTCAAATTATGTCAAAAACTGAAAAATGTCAATACAAGGCAATTAATTATTGGTGTGTGGGTGTGTGTGAGTGTGGGTGTGGGTGTGTGTGTGTACATAATACAGGGTGATTTAAAAAAAAATCTGATTTAAAAGTTCATAATTTATTTATTTCACTTGTAAATCGTTACAGATCAATGCAGTGAGCTGTAAATGGTTTAAATGAGCATAAAGTTTATTATGTAATTGTACAAGGTCTCAGTCTGAACCTCCTCCTCTGCTGCCTCACGGTTGTAAAAACGGTGCTTTGAAATTGGATGAATCTTTTTGAATCACCCTGTATTGTGTACCACAGACTGTGTAACAGGAATCTTAAGAACATGCCCCATAAGTGGAGTGGAACATGTAAACATGGGCACTGCAGAGAGCCATTTAAGCATTAAAATCGATCTTTAATTTGCCCTGTATTGACATTTGCATTCACATTGAGTGAATGGAGTCCTTGAACACTTGAAGGAGTGAAATGTGAGGATGCTTTATGACTAAGAGGAGTTTCATCAGGAACACTGTTGTGGGACGGCATACTGTAGTCTATAGTATGTGTAGGCTGTGTATATTCTTACACTCTGGTGGACACCAAGCTGGTATTAAGGTCAATGCGTGTGTGTGTGACTAGATTAGGACTGCTGTGCTCGCTCAGGGAATAGGCAGATGCTAGGCGGCAGGGGGGGTTGGGCTTTTGTGGTTTGTGTGCATGTTTTAGGCTCCTGTATGCTTATCGGGAAACAGCAGCTCGAATTGTAAATCAGTTCCCTGCACGTTTGCGTCTAAATGTGTAATGCACCACTTTCGTTAGTGATGTTAACGCAGCGGTCGTGTGCTGTATGAACGGAAGGAGGTCAGCAGGATCATGTAGCATCCTTCTTTCTAAAATCCTGAACTGAAACAACAGCCTGTCTACTTAGAGCTTTTCAGCCCCTGTCCTGAGCAAGCACCTCAGATCAATACCTACTGTCCTTGTTTATTTAAGCAGTATAACCCGTAGATCATCACAGCCGTGATGTTATTGGTGATAACTCCCTCCTCGAGTGCTCTACTGCTTTAATACAGCAGTTAAATACATTAAGAAATGAATAAACTGGCTGTGAACGCTGCGTTTAATGTTTTAATGTTCAGTTCCTTCCTCCTAATTACAGCTCCTTAACGAGCAGCTTGTTGCTACGTCAGAGTAACGAGCTCCGCCCACTCGCTGCTCAGCAGGCAGTTTGTTCTCCAGCTCCTTACACTAAATTCCCAAACTGTCGTCACCACTGAGCAGCTTTTCAGTCGGCAGCTGTGACAGAAGATCAGCTGAACAACCTGGAATCAGCCAGAAATGAACCCAACACCATTCGCCAGACGTGTCTGATCTTCAGAGTCGGACCAAATCAGACTGAGCCGTAAAACTGAGCCAATATCAGGTTCAGCTCAGTTTGGTCAGTTTCTCCAGATCAGTATTACTGCTGTTTTGTTCCAGCCGGTCTGTAAAGCTTCTTACAGCCCGTTTAGTTTGGCGAATGGTGTTGGGTTCATTTCTGGCTGATTCCAGGTTGTTCAGCTGTTCTTCTGTCACAGCTGCCGACTGAAAAGCTGCTCAGTGTTGACGACAGTTTGGGAATTTAGTGTCGTCTCGTCTTCAGAGTCGGACCAAATCGGCTGTCGGTCAGATGTGGTCTTAAGTGTCCGTTTTCTGTTTATGGCGATGTAAGAAGTAAAAACGTTCAAATGGCTTGAGCGTCTCCTACAGCTGTCAAAGTTGTTGCTTAGCAACAGCGTGTCAGTGGAGTGATGGTGATTGTGAAAAAACTCTTCTCAGCCAATCAGCTTGCATGGCTGGAACTAACAGCTGCTGAATAATCCTCTCCAAATAATTGTGTAACCTATATCGACATGAACTCCTCAGCTCGTCACAGGAGGCACATTTATGGTAGGGGGTGGGCAATATAATAAAAAAAAAAGTTATTCTCACCACATACGTCTTTATTTAACTGATGTACGGTGTAGAGGTCTGCCGGTATGTGTATCAGTGCCTATACTGATATTGATTATTGGTCGACAAGAAGACTTGATGAGTGATAAATGGGGTTGATATTCACCTGGCCACAACTTTTTTTGCTTCATTGGCCTTTGTTTGATGTTTGGTGTGAGAGGAGAAGTGTTGCCCAATTAACTTCCCAAACTTATTTTAAAGAACAAACACATTTAAGTTTATGTACGTTTAAAACGCCACACTGATCAGATTTTTAAATCCATGATCCTCACGTAATAATTTTTACCTGCTGCGACTTACTGTGTTGACACAAACGGCAGAGAAAACGGCGGCAGCGGCTCACGTTTGTTTATTTGCGTGTCCTGGTCATGGCAGAACACGACAGTTTGCGTGAGTTCGCAGAAGTTCGGTGAGCTCCAGTTGGTTCTCCAACAGCCTAAAAGTTCCCTGATCGTTTAGTGTGATCCCCAATATTTCAGTCGTCCCAAAAAATCGGATGGTGTGAGATGCCCAGTCTTTATAGTATGTTCTATACTATATCCAAGGCTATAATTAGCACAGACAAAGAAATCAGCAATAATAAATAAATGCATTCTATATTCGATATATAATCAGCTCCGTATTTGTATGTAGTCAATACACACTGACTGTTGAAGAAGAGGAAAGATAATGGGGGTAAAGTCCTTGGTCAGTGAGTGGAAAGGTCAGCATGGCCGTTACAGAGGCTGCACACTGATCCCAACTGTGCGGTTTTCAGTTGCTGCTTTGCATGGCTATCTGGCGAAGTGGAATTCTCTGCTTGGCTCTGCACACACTCAAGCCTAAATATGGTGCAAACGGAGGGGAAACACTGTCACGTCTGAGTGTCAGAAAGGCGTCAGATTTTTGTTTTGTTGATTTTTGTCATCTTTTCTGAAGGTTTGACTTTGTTTTTTGCTGTCTGAGACTAGATGGAAAGGGAAATGGAAAAGTGCCTGAAAGCAGGGATATTCAGGGTGGGAATGTTTATCCGGAACCAAGGGAAGCAAGCCTGGGTGTGCCAGTGTGCCAGTGGAGATTGGGGTGCAGAAGTATGTGGGCAGCAGCCACAGAGAGGAGAGAGGGAAAGGCAGCTCACACAGCTGTCTGCATCTGCTTGCCAGCAGCACATTACACACAGACTTAATTAAAACAGATGGGTCGTTTGGCGTACATGTCTGTGAAACCTACATATATGCTCTCTCACACACGGATTTGTTTTATATGCATTGTTGGGGCATGTAATTATACGTATACATACCTCGTGTACCGTATACACACAGCTCTGCAAATGTCAGAGACCACCTGTCGTTTAATTATTGTTTAGTCAGCACGGCCACAAAATGTTATTCCATTTTCCACATACGTTTTTTCCAGCGATTAGAAAGCAAAGTGATAAGTTCTTCAGTGGTCAGGTATAGCTGCACTCTGTAGTTCTACAGTTACAGACTGTAGTCCATCTGTTTCTCTGATACTCTGTTACCCTGTTCTTCAGTGGTCAGGACCCCCATGGACCCTCACAGAGCAGGTACTATTTGGGTGGTGGCTCATTCTCAGCACTGCACTAACACTGATGTGACGGTGGTGTGTTGCTGTGTTTTGTGCTGGTTTGAGTGGATCAGACACAGCTGTGCTGCTGGAGTTTTTAAACACTGTGTCCACTCACTGTCCACTCTATTAGACACTCCTACCTTGTCGGTCCACCTTGTAGATGTAAAGTCAGTGACGACAGCTCATCTGCTGCTGTTTGTGTTGGTCATCCTCTAGTCCTTCATCAGTGGTCACAGGACGCTGCCCACAGGACGCTGTTGGCTGGATGTTTTTGGTTGGTGGACTTTTCTCAGTCTTTGACTTTCGAGCAGTACTGTGTATAACTGTGTAAATGGGGTTTTGAAAGCTAGGCCTGAAGTTAACCTGAACTTGAACTGGGCAGTTTCATGAAAATGAAATGGTTTTACCCTTTAGCTTTAAAAAGTGAAGCATGGAGCTTTTATTAAAAGCACTTTCCATATTGTTGATCCTGACGGTCTAAATTATTCTTGCTTTTCTCATTTATGTTATGAAAATATATGAAAAACACAAACACACAAGTTTCCTAAATTTGCAAGGATGTCACGTACCACTTCTTCCACGTCTCTTATCCGTCCTGGTCTTGTTGATGCTCCGTGTCCTGCCAGGTGACGTTGGCATGGTGCGTCTGACCCCAGTTGAACTCTCCAGGCTTTGGCGTCATGACTGCCTGCTGTCAGCCCTCCTCCCCTTAGACGATGTCCAGCGCAGGACAGCTGCAGCCTGCCTACGCCCGCTGCGCCGCATTCGTGCCTGCAGGAGCCTGTGCCAGGCTTCCTCAGCCAAGACATGAGCTTATTGTGAATTCCCAGAGCATGGCACACCGTTTAATCATGCAAGAACACAAACTCCAACGTCCAGGAGTCGTATTTTGTGAGAACTGTGTGAGGGAGAGACTCAAAGCAGCTGGAGCATCTCTGCTCTGTGCTCAGCTGCAGGTGTCACCTGTACAGGCTGTGAAGGAGCGTGATTACGGTTTGAAAGCAAAACTTGGCTTAAAGTGTTAATTGGTTCTGCCAGATATCTTTACACTGCCCCCCCCCCACCCCGCCCCATGCAGTTGATCAGCCAAGATGTGCTTGATGTCTCATATTTGCTGCAAGCTGTACTGTTAAGTATAGAATTGGACAGAAGTAAATTCACTCTCCACTTTATTAGATACACCTCCAAAATCTCCAAGATACATATCTCCCAAAATGGTAAGTTTACAGGAGAAGGAAAAAACATACTTTACTTTTAATGTAAGTTAATGGAACCAGAATTTTTTCCATATCATTTTGTGCCGTTTCTTTTGGTCCGTTCATCATGAAATTTACACACAATGAAAATGAAAACGAGCTCTTCCAAATTATGAAAAAAAATGAAAATGGCAAAAATGGAGATACTAGGTTTTCTTCCGACAGCAGCGCTATATATATATATATATATATATATATATATATATATATATATACACACACACACACACACACACAGTGTATCTACTCTCATTAGGCCTTATTCACCAACATAACAAGCTTTGATGCTCAAGTCTGATCTCTCTGACTCGACGGTTCACACTGGTTTAGGTCAGTGACTCAAATTTGTCATTAATGTGATGAACCGGCCTGAAATGACCCTCATGAGCTCCTCCAACTCAGTAACGTCACATGACAATCACTGCATCATCAGCAAATACTAACGAGCAGAACGAGCTTCTCTGAGAAGATCATTAACTCTGATCAGCTCTCAGCTTCATTATTAGAGCCAGACGGAGGAGAAAAAGGTGAGATGAGCTGCTTTTCCACCGTTTACAGGCTTTAACTTTTTTTAAAAAAAGAGAGCGACGTGAATTCCAATCTGAATCGGATACGTATCCGTTCTAGGACCACATATGAAAGTGGCTCAGGTTGGATTTGAACAGATCAGATTTGTGTCCACACAGCCCTGAAAACACCAGATCTGCACTTAAACCTGGTGATGTGAATGTAGCCCAAGAGCCAAGCCTTCTTTTGGCTCACGAGTTGAGCATGTGGCTCTACTGACTTGTGCCATTTGTTTATTTATGTATTTTATTGCTCTTGATGTCTGGGTGTCGAGGCATGTGGTGGGAGAGGCCTCTTGCTCATCGTGGAGAACGGAGAAAATGTGTGAGCTGGACGCATCGTCTGTCCTGCTCGGTGTGGGAAGCAGAAGTGACCTCGAAATAACTCAAGGGCCCGAAGGGAACCAGTGCTTCCTTTTAGCCCGCTGGTCATGCGACCAGGAGGGCCGTAGTGTGAGGGCAGTAAAGGATGCATGGGTGGACATAGGGACTGTCCGACCTTTGCTCTACTCTAGCAGATTGTGGGTTTGGGCCATGGTTTGACCCGTACAGTGTTCTCATGCTCCAGAGACAGTGAGCGTAGGTGGTGCCATCCATGTGTTTTGTTCACCTTACCTAGAGGTCATTTCCTTCCTCTCGCTGTGGACAGGTTTAGCTCAGCTCTTCTACTTGAACAGGTGGCGAGGGTGTACTTATTCTGTCTGCCACCCTGCTGTTTCTGCGCCACCACGCCAGCAAGTGTTTCCACTGATCTAAGCACAAATCCCTCTCTCCCCTTCTTTCTTTCTCTTTTTTGGCTCTCTTTTTTCCCCTTTCTCCTTTCTTTATTCTTTCTCTTTCTCTGCTCTTTACTCTGTCTTTTCTCATTTCTCCTTACTTTCTTTACTTTCTCCTCCTCCCCTCCGTCCGCATGCCCAGTATGTGCGTCTCTTACATGTCCCTTATTCCTCCACGAGTTTAATGTATTTGCTGATGAGCTGCCGTAAATGCAGGTGTTCTAATGTCCTCGTCAGCTGGAGGAAGTAAAGAGAGCTTCTCTCTGTGGCTTCACTGCACCTGGAACCAAAGCCAAAGCAGCACTTGCCATATTCCCAACGGCTCCACTCCCCTGCGTTTATCCTGTTGTGCACTGAAATAGGGCTGTCACAGTCCATTAAATAAGTAATCAAGTAATCTGCTTTTTGATTTAATTGTTTTGACAATTAATTGAGTAATCAATGGTTTTATAAAGGGACAGAATAAAAATGAAGTTATCAATAACAACCCATGCACAGCCTTTCAAAGATTGCAAACTGCTTTATTGGAAAAAAAAACATCTGATTAGAAGATTATACATAAAACATCTGATTATACAGAAAAAGCGCGATGTGGCAGTAAATGTATGACCGAATGGGTCATCTGGTTTTGTTTCTTGCAAATACGGCGAAAATGTAGCATCACTATATTTAAAGACGCCTGTCCTGATTTTTATTCAAAGTTTTGCATAAATGTTTCACTAAATTCAGTTAAGCAGAACAAGTTGTTCTGCGTTATGAAACATAGTTGGTTGGATTTCTTTGTATATGGGCGACGATATATCCCAGCATGCTCAGAAAACCTTGTTGTTTATCAGGATAACAGAGTCTGTCATGATGAGAATCAGATGTTGTGATGCCCACCTCTGATTTGGGAATTTGTCACGTTTCGTTATTCTTGCGTTTCGCGTGACGTCACACTGTATAGTCACTGCCTTCGTGAGGACCGAATCAGGGAGCGGCTGAGCTGTGCAGCGCCTTCAATTAGCGGTGCTTTGTGAATGAAGACGCGACAGAAGCCGAGAGACGAGACACACAGACCATCGATGTTTCAGACTCCAGATTTGGAGCCGCTGCACTGTACAGTTCAGTGTTTCTCTCTGCTGTTCACACCTCGTTCAGCTCCAGAAGGGATTAATTAGATAATTATATCAGGTATTTTTATCAGGGAAGCCACAGTTATGCAGGGCAGGGGTTTCAGGACTGGAGCTGAACTCTGAACTAACTGCACCAGCAAACTTCACGTCTGTCGACACATGACGTCGTTTTCCGTCCCGCGACATTCAGTCTGATATTTAACGTTTATGTTTCTCTGTTCAAACGTCATTTAAATCAGAGACAGAGAGTAAAGTTATCCCGGCGGTCTGCAGCTCCGTTAGGGGGGCGACTGTTCATCTCTCGGCTGATAACATGAGCTAAAGTTCTCTGAAGTCCAGCATTGATCACATCTGTGTTAATGAGCTGACGTCGTTTCCCTCCTATGGTCAGAGATTTTTCTCCTCTTTATGCACCACCACAGGATCCTTTACCCACCCTGACGTGAAGAGCCGGTGGGCTGCTGTGCTTTTAAATGCTGTGAGAGACTCTCCAGAACAGGGGGAGGGGCTGAGTATGAGATAAATATATCAGGAAAACACAAATTTGGCAGCTTTTCTTCCAGTTTAAGTGGGACCAGGAGTTCAGGGGGGAAATGTATAAGGATCTCAGCCTATTTTATCGACTCTGCCGAGGTGACTTTTCTCTTCCAAAGTTAGGAGAGTAATTTTAGCCATTTTTCACCTCTAGTTACATTTGCATGGTGCAGCGAAGCCAGAAATCCGGTCCCAAATATGGCAGCCACAAATCACAACTAAACTCTAGGATAGAAAAACAGGTCAATATTCAGGTCAATAATTCAGTGACGAATATGTTTCATCAGCATTTATCTTGTTGTTATTAGTCTTTTTCCTGGAATGTATCAATCACAGGTCCACACAGCAGGCAGGTCTGTGCTGCTCAGGAGCCCTGCAGCGATGCAGCCGATGAAAACGCTCTACTGTGTCACCACAGCGTTGGATGCAGCCCGCATCCCGCCTGGCTCAGCCCCCCCCGGAGCCGTCAGTCATCAGCAGTGCTGCGCACATGCTCCGCTCGAGCTTGGCCGTCCAATGTACACACACACACACAGAGTGCTGATTGATGATGACGAGCGTTGGGTAATTAACACAGCCGGCGCTTCCTGTCCAGAAAGAGACCATCCTTCTGAGATGGGCTGAAGGCGGCAGGCGTGATGAGTTTATATGGCTCAGTCTCTCTCAGCCGGCTAATGACAGACGCTGGGGGATGGTGCTTGTTTGTATGTAGGGGAATGGTCTTCCAGTGAAGCTGTTGACCCGTGACCGGTTCCTCTCTGGTCATGGTTTCTTCAGTCAGCAGGGAGCGGGCTTCCTGATTCTCCCTCTCTTTCTTTTCTCCTCTCCTCCCCCATCTTCTCTCCTTTCCTCCTCTGTTGCTGGCGGGCAGCTCCTGAGGCTCGTGTTAGCCCCTGTTTGTGGGCTTTTTGTTGGGAGAACAATAGGCCGGCTCAGTGGCTGCAGGCGGTCGGCTAATGAAGGCCATTCTCACAGCAGAGGATCGCTTTCAACAGCCACCACGGGCCAGAGAGCTGGCCACGGCTGTGGCGCGTGCAGGCCATGTTCAAGTGTGTGTGTGTGTGTGTGTGTGCGTGTTTGTATGTGCGTGCCTGCCTATGAGCGTGCGTTTTGCTGGAGAAGGGAGATGTTCACCTCATATGCTAAGAATGACAAACATTTCATATCCTGACGTCAGTGACCTGTTTTTGGTATCATCACATTGAGTGCGTTTACTACCAATAACTGCAGTAATCCGATCAGCACGTTTAAATGCACTTGAGTAATCAGATAATGTGAAACTCCAAGTCTGCATGAGTCAGACAGTAATCAGATTTCTGCTTTGCAACCAGCCAATAAACTCACAGAAGACATGACGTAAACATAACGTAAAACTCAAAACTTCATACTGCGGCTTTTTTTAAATATTGCCAGCTTCTATCGGATTTCTTACTCAGATTTCTTGATCGGACTATGCCGTTTACATGTCATTGTGAATAATCAGATAACTGCAGAAATCTGATTATGGTTGGATTATTGAGTGCATGTATATACACTGTGTTGTTCAAATATACTCAGTATATTATAATAATAATAATAACAATAATCACAATAATAATAATAGGAAAAAGGCCATTGAAATTCTTTCACTATGGTTATTATTTCAATTCGTTTTTTGAATTTTTGTTATTTATTGAATCTGTCATTAAAGTGATCCACTTTTTAAATAAAGTTTTCATCTTTACAACTTCTAAAATCAGCTACAGTTAGTTATTATATATAATTATCACTAGCGCTGCTGCTGTTTACTGCTGAACCCAAGTTATAATGTAAACACTATTTGCTCGTTAACAGGCTGAACTGACGTTTTAAATGAATGATTGTGCTGTGAATTGGTCCCGAATGGCAAATCAATTTGAATAATTTAAATATGAGAAAATTGGCCGTCTACAGCATTTCTACACTGATCAATGTATAACATCATGACCACCTCCTCGTTTCTACGCTCACTGTCCACTTCATCAGCTCCACTGACCGTATAGCTGCACTCTGTAGTTCTACAGTTACAGACTGTAGTCCATCTGTTTCTCTGATACTCTGTTACCCTGTTCTTCAGTGGTCAGGACCCCCATGGACCCTCACAGAGCAGGTACTATTTGGGTGGTGGGTCATTCTCAGCACTGCAGTAACACTGATGTGGTGGTAGTGTGTGTTGTGCTGGTGTGAGTGGATCAGACACAGCAGTGCTGCTGGAGTTTTTAAACACTGTGTCCATTCACTGTCCACTATATTAGACACTCCTACCTTGTCGGTCCACCTTGTAGATGTAAAGTCAGTGTGTGTTCTCTTTGGCTTTAGGCTATACGTAGAACCCGCCTGGCTGGTTTTAGGGCACGTACGTCCACACCCGCTCTGTCCCCGAGGCGCTTAGGATCCTTTCAATTAATCCAGTGCCTGTCTGCACGTAAGCAGCCTCCTAAACTCGTTCAGATAATGGACCTAACCATAATTATGCTAATGAAGGCTAGATTGTTCAGCCTTTCTTCATAAAGCCGCTGCTGAAGATGGATCTTGCCTTCGCGCCTGCGTGCAGAGCCTGATCTGATAACACTGCGGCCGGGCCTCGGTTGATTTGCATGTTAGTAGATGTGCATCTGTGAATGTATGTTTTGGCGGAGAGAGAGAAATGAGGGTATGTAGTGCAGCAGCGAGCGCATAAATGAGCAACATGCCCACGGGGGAGTAGAGAGAGGGGTGCAGGATGACTGATGGTGTTCTTGATTGGTGGGTGAAGGCAGGGATGGCTTGCTGGTTGAATGGGCTGCCCTCAGGAGGTGGACTAACCACAATGGGGGTATCTGTGTGTCGGTGTGGGTGTTTCCCTGGCCTGTATAAGCGAAACAGATTGTGATTCCTTACACAAAGAGTGGCAAAAGCTTTGCATAATTAGTGCTTCGCCAGAGCACCAGGTCTCGCTTGTCACCAAGTGTGCTGAGTTCATTTTATTCAGCTGATAAAATCGATCAGTATTGATGTTGCATGGATTTATCGGTGTCATCAGAAAGTCTGCTGGCTTGTTGTACATTGTCATAATCAGACTGCTCTAAACGAGAGTGAAATGCTCGCATAATTACAGCTATATAATGAAATCAGTGGGTAAAATCTCTTTATATTGGGTCAGTGTTTCATGACAGGTGGACCAATATAAATGCTCCAAAATGACATGTTAAAATCTCATGACGTTAACTTGCTTTCTGTAACATATTCTGCTATTTTAGAGATTTAAATTTTTTTTCTTGTAATTGTTTTGGGACAGCGACAGCATTTCAGCCCACATTTTCATTTATCAGAATTATTAATGCCTTAAAATTAATATTAATGACTGAATTCCCATGTCAGTTTGTTTACATGATGGTCTGTGTTTGCCCCTTTAACATGCCAATTTAACAGTTGTCAACCAGAGTTGAATCCTGGAGCAGTTTTCACAGCATTTTACCAGCGCAAGATCTTCTACAGTCACTGGGAAGATAAATGGGGGGGCTTGTGTGAACCAAATGGATGCTAGAAGATACAAAGGTGTCTAGATGACAGCCGGCAAAGCGGAACGTTTTTATGATGCCTGCTTGCAGTTTAATAGCTTTAATTGAGTTTTGCGAGGGTGAACATCACTAGAGTTTATTATTGTACCTCCTGTTTATGGGGATTTCTTGGCAGGTGTTATAAAACAGATAGTTCCTAAAAATCTGATTGTCTGAGCCGCGTTCGAATCCACAACATACCCGCAGCTTTGGCCGACCTCACGACAACTGAACTCTATCGCTGCGCCACGGCACGAAAAACACCCTTGTGCCGTTAATTGAATAGCCTTTGATTGTCATGCTGCTCACGTGGAGCACTGAGTGTACTGATGCAGTAAGAACCCGTTTTTCTCTTTAAACTGAGGGGCTTATGTTTCATCTGTCTAACAGACTAAAAGATAGCTTACCATCATTAGTATGACAGACTTGAATTAACGGTTTAACTGCAAAACGGCAGTATGAGAGTCTAAGAATGTCGCTTGAACGTCTTACACGCCGCAAATGTTCCTCTTTCAGTCAGAAGTCGCGTCAAACCCAGGCTGCATCCCAAATGGCTCCGTACTCCCTAAATAGTGTTCTAGCTATGAAAGTGGAGAAATTCTAGCATCTACAGCCAAACAGTGCACCATTTGTCGAGTGTGGATCTGTCTGAGTCCCACACGACTCTTTCTTGGCTGTATTTTGCTCTGTTGAGCTGCAGGATCCAGTATTTAGACTCCAGCGTAGTGCATCATGTAGGGAGCAGGGAGCCGTTTGAGAGGGCATCCCTGGGTTGGTGCTAAATAAGACTCACGGTGGTAATTTGGTGACCAAAAAGTACTTATAAAGCAAAGGTTTTTGCATTAAACAGTGCTGTGATATCATACGTTCATTCTTATATGACAAAGTAAAAAAAAAAAAGTTATAGTATAAAGTTAATAATAACGATACCATACTGGAAAGGAACTGCATTTCTTGGCGGAATACTTATGCCGATTATTATTAATAATAACTCTTTATTTTCTGAAAATGGTGTATTTTATCATATTTCACGTTTGCCGCAATTTTATAAAAGCAATAAGGTGGTGCGATATCATCACAGGGAAGCGAGTTTTAGAGAAACACACCCTTCCCCTGATTAAATCGCCGTAACCCACGGCATCTTGTCTTATTGCTTTAATACACTGTCTATACCATCTGCATGTGTGAATGATGCGAAGGCCAAACATGCTGGTGAAAGTATCCCAGTAATGTCCTGGATTTTACTGTGAAAGGGAGCTATTTAATTCTTAACCTCTCTATTCTCCCCTTCCGCTTAAACGTTACTGCGCTGCTGCTGCTGTTTTGTCCCACTTTCTTATCTTCTGATTAATCTCCCTCCCCCCGTGTCTCTCTTTCTCTGCTCAGGTGCGGAGGGGTCACATGCAGGTGAAGTTGTCTTTGTGAATAGCTGGGGGGCACTGACCTGGTGCTAGTATGGCCATTGGCTGAGTGTGTCAGGTTATTATTGTACTAGCACGCTGAAGTGGTTTGCCGTGTTCCTCACACAGCCTCTTCCCGCTGCTCCAGGAATAGAACGGAAAACCAGTGGGAAAGAGTGACATTGAGGTGCACTTAAAACAAGTGACTGCCACAGAGCGCCGGATTGTTGCAGACAGGAAAGCCTAGCATCTGCCTGCCTCCATCAGTTGACGTTGCCTTTCTTTCATTTACATTTCCTTCTTTCTCTGTAACCCATTCAAGAAATAAACCCAGAAAAGCCAACCATACTTAAATAGTCAGTATTTCTCCGTTGCTTCTCCCTTCATAAATTTCTTCACTTTTTCCCTAAACGGAGCTCTTATATATGGCCCGTAGTGGCCTGGCTGTGATGGTTCTCACCTTACAAGTCATTTTTATTTTATTTATCTTACTTATAGGCTTGACCACTGAACCCAGTGTGCCTGACCGTTAGTAAGCTGCCACAACACATGAAGGTTTGGATGCCTCTGATTGGTCCACCTTATCTTCAGGCAGGTCACAAGCTCTGAGCTATAAAGTTAAATTTACCCTCCTAAACTTTGGGTAAAATTGTTAATGTACTCTATAATTTAAAAAAACAATTCAGCTCTTACTATTTGAAAATTGCACTCTCTGAAATTGCGATATTGACAGCAATAGAACTCGAGAGGGAGTGTATTAGTGTGAAATACCATCCCGGCTGTGATTTGGTGGCCGTAGATCATCACAGCCGTGATGTTATTGGTGATAACTCACTCCTCGAGTGTCTCTACTGCTTTAATACAACAGTTAAATAAATACAGTTAGAAATGAATAAACTGGCCGTGAACGCGGCGTTTAATATGTTTTAATGTTCAGTTCCTTCCTCCTAATTATAGCTCCTTAACGAGCAGCTCGTTGCTACGTCAGAGTAACGAGCTCCGCCCACTCGCTGCTCAGCCGGCAGTTCGTTCTCCAGCTCCTTACACTAAATTCCCAAACTGTCATCACCACTGAGCAGCTTTTCAGTCGGCAGCTGTGACAGAAGAACAGCTGAACAACCTGGAATCAGCCAGAAATGAACCCAACACCTTTCGCCAGACGTGTCTGATCGGAGTCGGACCAAATCAGATTGAGCCATAAAACTGACCCAATATCAGGTTCAGCTCAGTTTGGTCAGTTTTTCCAGATCAGTATTAATGTTGTTTTGTTCCAGCCGGTCTGTAAAGCTTCTTACAGCCCGTTTAGTTTGGCGAATGGTGTTGGGTTCATTTCTGGCTGATTCCAGGTTGTTCAGCTGTTCTTCTGTCACAGGTGCCGACTGAAAAGCTGCTCAGTGGTGATGACAATTTGGGAATTTAGTGTCGTCTCGTTTTCAAAGTCAGACCAAGTCGGCTGTCGGACCAAATCTTAAGTGTCCGTTTTCTGTTTGTGGCAAAGTGAGAAGTAAAAACGTTCAACTGACTTGAGCGTCTCCTACAGCTGTCAAAGTCGTTGCTTAGCAACGGCGTCTCAGCGCAGTGATGGTGATTGTGAAAAACCTGTGATGTATAAAAAGCCGATTAATCGCTCAGCCCTTCCGTCTTGCTGTCTTTCATTTGTGCCTCTTGCAAGATCGGCTTTCGTCTGACGGCACGTTGGGCCTCAGCCAAGCAGCTTTACTGTGTTGTTCTTTGCTTTTGTCCTCTGTCTCTTCGCCTTCTTCCTGTCTTTGTTGTGGAGTGCGTTTGAGCCCACGTTTTCGGTGCTGAGCGTCCTCATTGTCCCCTAGCCGTGTGTCGCTGTCTTTGATTAACCGTTTCAGTAAAGAGCTCAAAGGGTTTGTTTACTTAACCTGCCCGCCCTACGCATTTGTTTACCTAAAGAACCGCAGTGTCGCCTTTCCTTTTGTTGCTTCTGCAAATGCTTTCAGTCCTTTTGTGTAAAACGACATTCCTCCAGGCAGCTTAACTGTGCTGCGTTTAATTGGCCACAAATTGGTTTGGATCCTGCCTGAGAGCAGTTTGTGTGGAAAAAGTCTGCCCTTGGGTCAGTTGAGGTAAATTTACAGAGCTAGAGAGGCTTGTTTTGTCTCTTGGATCTCCAGTATGTCCACTCCTCTTGCTACAGTAGGAGGTGCTAGTATTTGAATTATCTGTTATTAGTCAAAACAGCGAGGGCTGGAAAACCTTTGTCTCCTCAGCTTGTCAGCTTTGTATAATAATATCACTGAATTGGTGCTAATGGCACCCCTTAGCGTGTGAAAGGGAGTGAGGTCTCTTCTGTCTGTGGTAATGGGCTCCTCTTCAGCTGGAGGTAATAGCCGGTTGTTGTATGCGGGTGGCTGGGTTGTCATACGTGGAGATAGGAGCGTTCTTCAGCTAATAGGCTTAGCCAGGCGCTGCTGAAGAGGTGTAACAGAGCCGCTCGAGGCTTCATCTTATGTGCTCTGTGTGTCTTAATCTCGGTGTCACTGTAGCCTGGAGCTGAGCTCAGCTCGAGGACGCAAGTCCCAGGTTGAGCACCAGCTGGCTCCCTGGTAGGCCTGTTCAGTAGGTTTGTTGATCATCACATTATTGGCCTTGGCAATATTTACACTGACAAAGGCTTTAATATGCAAATGTGTCCTCCTGCCAATGACAGTGTCTTGCTTAAAGCGTTTGGACCGTTCACTGTTCCAGACGTTTCTGTGGTTGTTTTGATGAAAGTCGTGCAGGCTGATCTTTAACTGTGTTGCACTATTGACTGCTGCAGAAACTAGAAGCGAGTGATATGGCGAGAAATATATCGCTGCTGTCGGATCAAAACCTAGTATCTCCAGAATGATAACTTTACAGGAGAAGGAAAAAACAACCAGACTTCTGATGTAAGTAAATTTCTGTCATTTCATTTGACTCATTTGTCATGAAATTTACATACAATGTGAAGAGTAACAGGCATTTTCAAATGGTCAAACTGAAAAGTGGAGAGAGATGAGGTTTTGTTCCAACAGTGATGATGTATTCTAGTGGACGTACAATTTGTGCGGTATGACATTGAGAATAAGGTCGTAATATTTTGAGATAAAAAGTCATACAGTATGCCTTTCTTAGAATAAGGTCGAAATATTTCAAGATTAAAAAGTCTCGGTATGACTTTGAGAACTCACGATATTTTGAGGATAAAGTAGGCTAATTGTAGACAGGCAGCCATAACGTGTTGGGGTCTCGGTTGCCGTACTGAAGACGCCGGGTGCGCCGGAGTTCTGCTCCTTCAGGATCGATCATTTTAATCATGTCTCGTGTGAATCTACATGCCCTCTTCAAGCGGCACGGCTGTCTACAAAGCTAACTAGATAGCCATAGACGCCTCTGCCCGAGTTCTTCAACAAAACCATTTCCTCCGAATCCGTCTGGTTCTTTATCCTAAATAAATAATTTTGTGCGCAGCTGTTTCAGATGTTTCTTACACTAATAACAGGCCAGTGCTGATGGCCCAGGAGGCACAAGAAGACTGTTTCTTTATGTGAGAAATCAATATGAATGTATAGCTTCACCAACTTCTCAACGTCTCTTATTTTAACACGAGGAGGTTGTTGCTACCTTCCTTTTGCAAACCCTTTGGCTACAATACTATGTACTTTTCTGGTAATATCCCACTTCAATGTCGTAATTTTTTTATTCTTTAAATGTTATGACTAATTTTTACAAAACATGACGAATTACTGGGGAAAAAAAGTCCTATATTTATTTTTTTTAACAGTTTTCCTTAAAACACTGTGGCTGTTATTACAGGTAAACGATCATCATTATTATTATACTGAGAGGTCCCTTAACTTTCAATAAGAACCAGCTGAAATGAATGTGCATTTTATTTATTTTTATTGTGTGAAATGGTACAGATGTCTTCCTCTGCCACGTGTATTGACTCTATTGCTCGTCCATGAGCTGAGTGGGTGGTGCTTTGTAGCCCAAGCTCTCTCCAACATGGAATGAGGCAGCGAGTACATGAGTTTGTGTATGTCTGCTGTTTGCGGGTATGAAGCTGTGTCAGAACGCTGCTGGCTGAAGCTTGTAAGGCAGGTGTGTAAATATGAAAAGACGAACTCCAAGAACAGAAATAAGTCGTTCTTATAAACAACAGTAATCTCACAGGTGCCGGAGGAGCCCGCATCCTTTACTAGGACAGTCCAGAAAGAGGTGGACGGGGCTGCGTTAAATCCAGTTGGCCAAAAAAGATTATAATTGATTGTCCATCCATCCATCCTTTTTCTAAGCCGCTTCTCCGTCAGGGTCGCGGGTATAATTGATTGTTATATTGCAAAATCACTACCCTTCAGATCAGTACATTGAAATTCATTTACACAGTTACTCCTATAGAGATGACTGTTGGCAGTCTGGGTGTTCTGAGGAGGACGCACGGGATGTAATGTAGTAGCGCATGGTCGTCGGCAGTTTCTCAGATAGAAACAGGAGCTGTCACAAAGCAGTTTCACTGAAAAATCCGGGTCCGAGTCCCTGCGAGTGGCAAAGAAAAGCTCCCTAGAGCCAGACGGACACTGTCTGATTTTAGAGATCTTGTTCTTTGGTGACTCACGTTGTACGTTTGAATCGCCCCTCGTGTTCGGACAAAGCCTGCGGTTTATGTACTCACGCCGTACGGAAACGCTCGGTCCCACTGACATGACGCGACATGGGTGCTCACGCCGCACCGACCCGCAGCCCCTGCAGACGCTCTGTCCACAATACAGCTGTTTCATTCAAAACAACACACTGCGCCTCCGAGTCCTGATCAAAACACTGGCTGAATCTCAAACGCCTCCCTGCTCTCCCTACATAAGCAGAACAGCCAGGTTCAAAAACAACTTCTTCCCACAAGCCATAAGACGGCTGAACTCTAAATAAAACGCTGCTCCAATTCTTTGTTGATTACTCCGTACCTGGGAGCTGCAGTGCAATACACTCTCTTGTATGTATACTTATTCAAAATGTGTTTATCTGTTGATATACATATGTTTACATGTGCACTACACTTTGCACTACATTGTATTACTTATTATTATTATACATTTTTTTATCCACTCTGAGCCAATGCAACGTAATTTCGTTCTAATGCGCACTGTACGGCGTAAATTTGAATGACAACGTCTGCCTAAGTCTAACGGTTCCATACCGGACTAACAGGGCACTCTTTTGCAATGAAACTTTAAAATACAGAAACGTGGAGAAACATGTGAAGGAGTGGTCATAATGAAATAGTTCGAGTTTGTTCAGCAGCCGCAGCGTCGCGAGGGTCAGCTCATGCAGGTGAGGTTTGAACAACGTTCTACAGCCAGAAGCTGCACGGTGGCCAAACCCAGTCCAGAAGGGTGGCGGGCAGTGGCACCTGAGCAGCTAGTTCTGTAAAGAATGACTGATCACAGATACAGGGTGACCGAGAGCAGCAGAGACACCAGCAGGTCTAGTTCTTACAGCTGAACTAAGAGGGAGAGCCAGAAAGGTAACAGAGGCATTGTAAGTATGTGTTGCAAAATCGTGTACTTATGACAATTCAGACCCTGTTTGAGAGGTTTCTGCATGTGTTTGACACTTGGCAGTCAGATGCTCATCTCTGAGTCATTGTGTGTGTGTGTGTGTGTGTGTGTGTGTGTGTGTGTGTGTGTGTGTGTGTTAGCTGTGGTGTGAGCAGCCTCTGTGTCCTTTATATGGTGGGGCATCCAGCCGGCTGGCTGTCCCGCGCATAACATTGACTCACAAGCGGCATGAGAATAATAATAGCAGTGAAGGGAGGGAATAAGAGCTGAAGGAAAAATCACTAAGGAGAAATGCGGAGTTGGTGCCAGCAGCTCTGTGTTTTAGGCCAGCTACAGGAGACGAGCAGAAGGCGGAAAATGTACCCTAGGACTATTCGACTTAAGAGGAAGTGGAAAAACTCTTCATTGCCTTGCCTGTTTATCTCCATACACAGATGCCTCCGCCTAGCAGTAATATTAATCTGCTGCCTCCTGCCAAACCCGGACCCTCTTCCATGAGCATGAGGTGCCTGTTCCACAGCTGTCGTAGCAGGTGTCAGAACAGAGATGGGGGTGTTTATCGATTAGATGGAGAAGGAATTAAACTTTTATTAAAACGGAACTTTGGTTAGAGGCCTGGGAAAAATTCCTGACGTTGTTTGTGTATCTCTGTTTGGATGTTTGTGGCGCTGGACCACCCCAGATTCTGTGGCCGGTTCGCCCCTCCGGACGAACGTAAAAGGTGTCTTAATTTCAGGCACGTCTTAACCCCTTAAATGGCCATGGCCCGACCGGTGGGCTCAAACTTTAATTAGATCCTTTAAAACCACTTTAGAATAAAATTACCCTTATAAGGCATTTCTGTGTGATTTAATATTATTTTCATAAGTCATAAACACTTGAAATACTGTTAATAAGCAGCTATAACACATTAATACATGTAACGGAAAAGACGAAATAAGATCAGTAAACATCAAAATCGGAGGTGTGGGCTAACCATTATTCAAACACGTCACTGTTGTCCTTTTTATTTGTTTTAAATGCTCATTAATGGTTTTAAGGTCTTTACAACCTGATTTAATAATCACTAATAAACTCATTTTCAACCATTCATGAACATTTTATTAGGGCACTCTTTTTAAGGGGGTACCCACACTATAACTTAAGAATAGCTCAGCCAGTTTGCATTGAAATCCCTGTAGTTACTGATTAATAAGCCTTAGTATGTGATCAGCGTTGGACTTTGAGGGGTTAATCAGTTGTGTTCCCAGGTTATCCTTTGATGTGTGGTGTTTACAGTCCAACTTTAACCCCTCCGATCTACTCACAGTCCAGTCATGGGTGCCTAGATTTTGAATCGTAAGCGTAAAACACTAACGGTGTGCATAAAGGGCCGTTAGCTAACGAGAGCCGAGCTGAATGGAAGTAATTTTATCCTAATCTGCATTGTAATAAAACAAAGTATATTTTCTTTCTTTCTTGTGATGCTCCATTGACACACAGCTTGGTGTAACCTGCTGTGTTTGTCTTCATCCAAGGGGAATCTGCCTTTAATGGAGTTTTCAACATTGGTTAGGATTTTAAAAAAATCGTGTATTGGGATCAGATTTTCTCGCAGGTGCCACCCTTGCTGTTTTGGTGGCCACCTTGCTGCCTCATTGCTATTGGTTGTTGGAATGCATTCAGAAGACAAAGTTATACTACATTAATGTATTTGCATAGAACATATTTGCATAGAGAGACCTTAGATCAGGATTCATTGAATGTTTTACCTTGATTACGATCAATAAACTATATATATATATATATTTGCCCTCACAGTTCACCGAAATGGTTTGTGCTGGGGGCAGTCGTGGGCTGGAGGTTACAGAACCAGCCTTGTGACCGGAAGGTCACGGGTTCGATCCCCAGAGCCAACAGTGCATGACTGAGGTGTCCTTGAGCAAGACGCCTAACCCCCAACTGCTCCCCGGGTGCTGCGGATTGGGCTGCCCACCGCTCCGGGCAAGTGTGCTCACTGCCCCCTAGAGTGTGTGTCTTCACTAGTGTGTATGAGGTGTTTCACTTCACGGATGGGTTAAATGCGGAGGTGGAATTTCCCCATTGTGGGACTAATAAGGGTCACTTAACTTAATAATAACTTAATATGCTCTGCATATCTCAGTGTAAATGGTCTCAACAGCCACAGCGGAGTTCATGCAACTTTTACATCAATCCAGCTTGATGTTCTTGATCTTTTTTCACTGCTGAGACTCAAACATTTAAAGTGATTTTTCTGTGCGAAAATTAGAAGAGACTAATCCAAAACCGTCAGTGTTTGAAGAGATTTTGAAAGAAATGGCTGTAGGAGAACGAGGCTACAGCGTCAAAAACAGTTGTGATTGTTGGCAGTTGTGATTGTTTACCTCTGGATGAGCCGCGTGAAGCTCTGTTCTTTTGCACATGTGGCTCAGTTTAGGAGCCGATCTGTTCAGACTGATGTGGCATACAGATCATATTTGAAATAGTGTGAACAGCCAAACCAAAAAAATTAGATTTGGGGAGAAAATCAGATTTGGGCCACTTCTACCTGCTGTGTGAACACAGCCTTAGCTTCTATGTCACAGAATGGAAGTGACGTAGTGACGTGACTTCATGTGTGGTAGTAGGTTTTAAGGGGACAGTACGTGGAAACCCAGAATGAGGAAAGGATTTAACAGAATCAAAATGAAAATCGAAATAACCGACATGGGCAGGATTACGTCTGTAGCCCTACGATCGCTCGGACTGCTTTCAGGTGTTTAGTTCAAGCAAATAGTTTAATAGAACGAGCACCTGGGGACGTTTAAACCTAGAATATTTCAAGTCAGTCAGAAATGGTCAGTTTGTGTTATAGTGCAGCATTAAATATTTTCCCCCACTCTGACCCACAGATTTGTTGAGATTTTTTAATATGGTGCAAGGAAAACTACTCTTGTAAGAGAGCAGAACTCTTGCAAAGAGACCCACTTGCACAAGAAAACCACTCTCACGCGTAAGGAAGAAATTATCCCGACACTCGACTGTTCTTTCTGCTCGCTGTGAAGCTTCTGCTCCCACAAGAGTTTAATTCATCATTGACCGCTGTGTGCGGGTCACGACATGATTGGTTACTACTGATTTCTTCACCTGTGCTGTGATTGGCTGGCTTTTCTTGTGCGAGCAGTTCTCTTCATCCGTGAGAGTAGTTTTCCGCACGCAACAGTAGTTTTCCCCGTGCGAGAGTGGGTTCACAGGCTTCACAGGCTTAAATTTTGAATTGGATTTGACGCCGTATGATTGGACCAGCTCCTCTACAGGCAGTTCACAGGCTTAAATGTCCCCACTTAAAACATGTATGGACAGTTGATTTGTGCTGTAATAAAAATTGCAGCTCTTTCGATTTGAAAGTCTTTTAAATGGATGTTTTGATACAAAAACGATTAATCGGTTAAACCTTACCTGCAGATTGGCAGATGCAGAGATTTGTCCTGCACTCTTACCTGCGTTCATTTACGCGTACTCTCTCTCTCTTTCTCTCTCTCTCCCCCTTCTTCTTCGTTCGCCTCTCTTTTGCTCACCTCGCCCTACCTCGCTTCTTCCCTGTCATATTTGAGGAAAAGCAGATACGTCCTGTTCAGCATGCTAATCTGTCCCTCGTCCCAGTGGAGGTGACGCACACGAACATATCAAGGAGGTTGATGCCTGTTGTTATCCTATCTTCTGTGTGTGTGTGGGGGCGGGTGTGTGTGTGTGTGTGTATGAAACGTGGAGGCTTTGGTGTGTAGGGCTCATGGAGCCTGAAATCTGGGACACAGATCTTCCTCAGCAGGAGAAGTTCACTCGCTTTAACTTCCTCCTGCTGAGCTGAGGAAGGAAAGCATATTGTAAGATGGTGTTTATATTAGGATGCTGAACAATCTGTGCTGCTTAATAGATGGAGTGAATGCCTAAACCAGGTATCGTATTAAAATAGGATGCAATTTAATTAATTTCATTTATTTCATGTCTGGATCATATCAGGGTATGCTATAGACCAGGGGTCTTTAATTAGAATTCAGTGAGGTCCAGTTAGAGAATTTCCTCAAGTGAAGGTCCAGAACATCATAATGTCTAACTTGTGCCGTGACCCAGTGCCTTATACTGTTTACTGAAGTATCCTAGTTGGAATATCAACATCTCATACAGTCGACAACTGAATATCAAATCAAATAGTCAGATTTCAACAACATTTACTGTCAGTTTTCTCTTTTTAGACCACGCCGTGTGAAATAACTTCCCTCTGACTCACTTTCTTCTCCGACACCTCGTCTCTCCGCTGTGTGTGCATCACTTACTCGAGTCTGAGCTCATTGTAACGCACAGATCTGATTGGCTGAGTAGCGTCATGTGTGACTGGTCTGTGAGTCTCCCGGGCCGCTAAAGCGGCACTGTAAAGGCTAGAAAAGTTGCACCGAATAAATAGGACCACCCCGTTGAAATTAAATAATCTTTAGTTTATCCGTTATAGGTCCAGGTCCACATAGGACAGCGTCTAGGTCCGGACTCGGACCACAGTCTGCCTATTAGTGACCTCTGCTATAAACATTTCTGGTTTACTTACTTACCAATACTAACAAACTTTAAACATGGTTTCTAACCTGAGTGTCATTTGCTGCACAACATCAGAAGAAAACACGTCAAATTGGACAATAGCCACGTTTACGTGCAGCTTAATAATCCGACTAATAGCTCAATTGGAATAGAATACGTTCACATAAGCACCTGAATAGTGTAGTCCAATTGAGTCCATTTGGAATACAATTTCTATCCGATTGAACAATAATCTGTTAAATAGAAGAATAATATCCGTGTAAACGCCTGTATCCAATTACATTCCCTATCGGAAAGTTTCAGTCCGTTCTGCATGTGCGTCGCGTCACAGTGAGAGTTTATACCGTTAAACACGGCGGAGCAGAAACTGGTCTGCAGAGGAGGCGAAGTTCATGCTCTGATCTTTAAAAGACGGCGGCGGGACGGACGTCCAGCTTATGTCTCAGAGCACGACGTCTTCCTCTCGGCCTTCTTTAATAAGGACACGTGAAGGACGTTTTCCTGAGTCTGACGTCATTTTAAAGCAGTTGAAAACACAAGCACTGCTCACTGCTGCTCATCTCACTCTGACTGGACTCACTGACTGGTTCGCTGTCGTGGTAACGTTTACTCTACGTGGTTCTTTACACATGCATGTAATTTTGGATCTGATGACTTCTAAAGAGCGTGTAAGTGGAGATTTTCAGTCAGATTGTTCAGTAGAGTGAGCATAAACACCTTCATAATCCAGAATCCATAATCAGATTCAGTTCAAAAATCTTTGCATGTAAACGCAGACAATGAATCATCTGTGATGGGGAAGAAGGATTCGTCTCCGTGCTGCTGTTATTTCTGCAGTTGTCAGCAACATTAGTTTCCAGGGAACTTGCTGTGCATGAGGGAGAAGTTGAGGCTTATGTAATTGAAGGCGTGTATTGGAACTTTATCAATGTACACTTCCGTTAAATGTGGTTGAGATCAGCCTCTGAATCCAGTCGCAGGGCATTTGTCCCACTTGTTTACAGTACATTTGCATCCCTAAATATACACGATTCCTCAAACAGTACAACAGTCAAACAGTGCGTTATGGTGCACTGGTGTTAATGGTGACCGTTTACATGTAATTGAGTTGTGTAAGGCAGACTTGTTGTCCATGGTGATGGGGAGCTTTCTGTTTTCCATGATGTCAAACGACTGACTCAAGTTTCAAGGCAATTAGCAAACTCTTCATGAGTTCTACTGTATTTGAGGATGGTAGACATGAATCACTGTAATGCTGTAGCTCTCCCAGACCACCCCTAGTCCAGTACCGATGACTGTAGAAGTCAGAATTTAAGTGCAGATGTAGATGGATTTGAGCACTTCATGTAGGAATACAGGGACAGGTTTAGTGGCCTGTGTTAACAGACTAGCTGCTTTGGATGTTTTGGTGTCTGTGTGTGTCAGTACTGCGGACGGTCACTGAGCTGGAGGCTACAAATAGATTCACACCGATAGCGGTCAGTGTGGGTGTTAGCTTATAGACCGCAGTAGACTTGTGATTCCAGTATAGAGGTCACTGTGGACACTGACCGTTCAGTAGGGATGCATCAATTATGAATTCCAATTTCATTATTTTTGCAACCAGATCGTCTATGGCTTTATTTTTAAATCACGGCAAAGACTTTATCTTTTACAGTACCCTTTTGCAGATTACACTCATAACATGACTTTTAAAGTCAGAACAGATTATAAAAGACTGGGCGTCTCACACTATCAGACTGGGCTTTGCAGATTTTTTTGGGTGACTGAAATATTGGAGATCAGATACTAAATGATTAGGGATCACACGCTACTCAACTCTTCAGCTGCTGCTGAGCCAAATGGAGCTTACTGAACTCACGCTAACTCTTACGTATTCCCATTACTAGGAGACGCAAATAAAGAAACATACGCTGATACAATAAAAAAGCAGCATGCAAGCAGGCTTAAGTGAGGCTCATGGATTTAAAATTTTGATCATTGTGGCATTTTTAGAGTTTGTGCCTTAAACTCAGCTCATTAAAAAGCTTCGCTCAACACGCGAGTGACTTTTCGCCGTTTTTCTTTGTTTGCCTGCTATGTTTTCTTCTCCCGCGCTCTCGGTATTTATTGGCTGTTGCAGGAATCTGTTCAGATTGAGTCGTTGATGAGTTTACACTGGATTTCGCTCAGATCCGGGTCGAAAAAAATCACGTCTCTCGCACACTCCAGCTGTCGACTCTGACTGACCCAAAAATCTGCAGACTAGAGCTGACCAGCGCAGACTCGGCTAGACTAAAAATCAGGGTAATGCAACCCTGGCTTGATCAGGTTTGTCCAGTCTTGTCATCAGAGGGCTGGTGTGGCTGCAGGTTTTCACCCCAAAAAGCAGAAGGTCACCTGATGAGACCAGCTGATTAAACAAGTAGAATCAGGTGGGCTTCAGCTTGTTTGGAGTGAAAACCTGCAGCCACACCGGCCCTTTGCGGGTAAGACTGGACTGGCTAAATTAATTGATTAGAATGGAGCACTTAGAGGCTGGTATGTAGTCCTAATGCGTACACACACACACACATGTGGACATTATTCACTTAAAATAAGCGTATACAAATCTTATTATTTATGAATACATAATTGTAACACTGATCAGTCAAACCGTGTGGTAGGAGCGAATATTGCCTGGTTCCGCTGATGCTCGCAGCAAATATCGTCCGGTCGTCTGCACCCGTAGTAGTGAACTGCTTACTGGTCACTCTCCTGACTGTTGTGGAAGGACTGGGGAAACTGGAAGGCACGTGGCCCCGCCCCTGAAAACAGGAAACAGCTGGAGCAACATCCTGTGCCAGAGTAGCGTCCAGGGAACAGGCCAGCAGCAGTCGGGTGGCCATCGGGATCCCTAGCACAGTGTAGAAGGGCAACAATGCAGGGCAGTGTGTGAGAGGGTCAGGAGGGACCACCGACTGCATTCTTTCCATGTGCTCTGCTGGGCCTCTGTAGTCCTGCCCTGAGCATGTAAACTCGATACAAGGGCAAAGGTATTTACCATACCCTGCAATTAAAACGACTCAGAGTGGATGAGACTCGAACTGGAGTGTGTGGCAGAGAATTGTAGTGTGTGTTTGTGTGTGTATATGTGTGTGTTGGTGTATGTGTGTGTGGTCTGGCTTGCTTTCCACCGCCTCTGCGGTGTAGTGAAGTCTTTGCAAGGATGTAGTGCAGATGATGGTCTCCTTTGGTGCTTTGTGTGTTTGGTTTCAGTGAAACCGCTAGGAACCAAAGGCTTTGTGTTCGAGATGCTATTTAGGGAAATACAGCAGTGGAGGAGATGAAACAGACTGTTCTCAGCGTCTGGAGAGGGAGGGAGGGAGGGAGGGAGGGAGGAAGTATGTGTGAGAGAGAGATGTTCAGCGACTTCATCACTGAATCAAAGTACACGGCTGTACGTCGTGTTTCAGAGGAAGAGCTGATGGAACAGAGTGAAAATACTCTGGTGAGCTTTGCTCCTGACTACACACATACGGAGTGCTTTCACCTTCATCTAACTGGATGAGATCATCAGCTGTCTGCCTATATGTAATATAGAACTCTCTATATATGGATCAGTTCCGTTAAGGTTTGGTCTGTAATAGGTTAGTGTAGTGGGTAACACCTCTGCCTTCTACACTGTAGACTGGGGTTCAATCCCCACCTGGGTAACCACCCTACACTATACCTATAAGAGTCCTTGGGCAAGACTCCCAACGCCACCTTCGCCTTCCTGTGTAAAATGATCAAACTCTAAGTCGCTCTGGATAAGAGCGTCTGCCAAATGCCATAAATGTAAAACCAAAAACCTTTGAGGAACCTTTGACGCAACGAGGATACTATTACTTGCCCAAAATGATTTATGATTGTTGAATTACCAGAATGTCTGGATATATCTGCACAAACTAACGAGCAGAACGAGCTTCGCTGAGAAGATCGTCAACTCTGATCAGCTCTCAGCTTCATTATAAGAGCCAGACGAAGGAGAAAAAGGTGAGATGAGCTGCTTTTCCACCGTTTACAGGCTGTAACGTCTGTTCGGCGCTGCTGCCATAATGACGGTGCACGCTCAGTGGAGAACAAGCACATGGATTCCGATCTGAGCGTCACATGAAGGTCTTAAAGCCACGAAACGGATACGCATCCGATCTAGGACCACATATGGAAGCGGCTCAAGTGGGATTTGCGATAATATTAAACATGGTTGATTCTGCCGCAGCGTCAAGGCGAGGCTTAAGACGGCCTTCCTCACACTAAACGATCGAGATGTTGCGAGCGCAACGCAACTCTAGCAAGACCCTCATGATTTTATTTCCAACAAAATCTCTCTGCGGCAGTGAAATCGCTAGAAAAGCTGTTTGGTGAAAGGCCGGCATCAGCTGCACAGAGGAGGAACTGAGGCTGCTGGATCTTCTTCGTGGTGGGACTCCTTCGTAAGTGCCGTGTTTAGCTCTGTGGCTGATTGTAGCTGCCTGACTCGGCTTCATTGTGCTTCGCGCATTAGTTCTGCTCTCAGAAATTCTCTTTGAACAGACTAAATGTGTTCTCACACAAGACTTGTCGCCACTGCTGCTCATGGGAGGCTCGTTGCATGAGCGTGTATGTGTGGCCTACTTCTTGGAGTCCCCCCTCAGGATGTGATGGCAAGTGTGAGGAGGCTGAGAGCAGGTTGATGGTGCAGAGGGAGTGTGTGAAGAGTGCTTTAATGGTTAAGACGACTCAGAATGCCGCTTGCTGAGAAAGGGAGGGAGGGAGGGAGAGATTATTCAGTTAGATGGAAGCGCAATTGAAGATGGTCTTATATGGGTCACAGAGGAAAAGGGCAGTAGCCTCAATTACACTGAGCCTGAAAAGATCAAAAGGGGCTGCTTTATTTAGATGCACCGTATATTGTTTTAGGATTTAAAAAGCATTTTAAAGGCTTTGAGAGTTTGTTGATATTTCCAAATGAGTACTTGAACGCAAGTTCTTAAAATCATGCATACATACACACGATAATCCGATCATTCAAATGGTCACTTAAACACCTTACTCCGATCTAGAAATCTGATTAAGAGTATCTGATAAAGAGGCTGGATTTCAGCTCGGCAGTCAGATTTCTCAGTGCATGTGAACTCTTACTCTGATTTCTTTCGGATTTCTCAGCCTGCGCGTCTGTAGATCAGACGGTGGATGTCGCGAGACGCAGCAAAACGCTGTTGGAGCGACACTGAAACCAACACGAAATATAGGATTTAAATATTCTTCATCTTCTAGATGATGTATATTTATTTTTTCAGGTAAAGTGGTGCAATGTTTAAAAAAAAAACGGCATGAAATTCTAATTTTACGTTATGTTTACGTCACGTCGTCTTCTGTGAGCTTATTGGCTGGTTGTAAGGCAGAAATCTGATTACTGTCTGACTCATGTAGACCCGGAGTTTCCCATTATCTGATTAGTCTAGTGCATGTAAACGAGTTGATCGGATTACTAATTAAAACTGATTTTCTGCAGTGATCGGATTATTAAGTGCATGTAAACACGCTCACTGGCCTCTGACTGACCAGTCACATTGTCCTGTCGTGTTTGCTGTGAGTATCTTGACCAGTCCCAGATCTCAATGAGTTTTGATGAATCGCTGTTTTGGTGAAATGCAGAGCAAATCATTTCGGCCTGTCTTTAACCATGTCGCTCCTTCAATTCACAGTGTTGATTAGGTTGTATTGTAAGTCGTATTGCGGTTATGTGTAGCAGCTGATGAGGATCACAGTACAGGTGTTTAGTCTGTTTTGTGCAGCTCTGCTCTTTGAGGCGTAATGTTCCAGTTCAGGTTTCCTTCTTCAATATTTCTTGTCTTTGCCTCCGTCTGTTTAAGATTCTCTTCCTCCACATTCTTACTTCCATGTGTTTCCACTATCCGTTTTCTTGTCCTCTTTCAACACACACACACACACACAGTCATACACACTCAGTGGTGGGTGGATCTACGTGAAGGAGAGGCCTGTGAGTGTGTGTGTGTGTGTGTGTGTGTGTGCTGTGTTGGAGCCCAGACTGAGGGGGTGGGAGGGCGAGGCAGGTCATGGGAAAGCAAGGGGGCGAGGGACTGACTTAACACAGAGATAGGCCAACCCCGCACGCATGCATGCACGCACCTCACATCAAACATGCACACACACTCACCGATTCATTCAGCTTTTCATATGTACACAAACAAATACCAAAAGCAGATATTTGACCACCACCCAGACCATCCCGTAATGACAGTGTGGTCAGGATGAGTTTGCCCTGCTTGCTGTGGGAACGTAGTTCTGGGTGAGGATGGGTGGAGTTACTTCAGTACACACACTCTCTCTGTCTATCTCTCTCTGTAAGTTTGAAAACCCCGTATCTGTCTGTCTGTCTGTGTGGCTGTGTCTCTCTGGCTGGCTGTCTGTCTGTGTATCTGTCTGTCTGGCTGGCTGTCTATCGGTGTCTATCTAATGATCTGTCTGTCTATCTGTGTGACTTTTTGTCTGTCTGTCTATATCGGTTTGTCTGTCTGTATCTATATCGTCTGTCTCTATCTGTCTGTGTCTGTCTGTCTGTCTGTCTCTTTAACTATTTTTCTGTCTGTCTATATCTGTCTATCTGTTTGTGTCTGTCTGTCTGTCTGTCTATCTATATCTGTCTGTCTATCTATTTATCTGTCTGTATCTGTCTGTCTGTCTGTATCTGTCTTTCTATTGGTCTATATCTGTCTGTCTGTCTGTCTGTCTATCCGTCTATGTCTTTGTCTGTCTGTCTGTCTGTCTGTCTGTCTGTCTGTCTGTCTGTCTGTCTCTGTACATAGGTGCAAGTTAAGCATGTTTTATGTAGAAACTGAAGTTTCCTGATGAGCTTCCAGTCATACGCAGTGAATAAGTCACTGTGTCGTAATTTTGCTGAGCATTTTAAACCGTGTCGCTCAGCCCTGCCTTTTAGTACGAGATACGCAAATACTTAACCGTACTTTTATGTTTCATTACAATGTTAAATATTTGAATGTTTGTTTAAGAAAAAGTGGATATTCCAAAGCAAACATGGTAAAAATGCCCATCCCTAGTTTTGTGATTGCACTCACCTTGCCTTGCTCTGAATGGGACCGCAGCTCTGCAGCTGCTGCCAGATTAAATATTAAACTACTCTCTCCACTCTTAGCAGCAACAACATCATCTTGAAGTGCTGCTTCTGTACTGTTATAGGGCAGCTTGGAGCCTGGAGGAGAATGTTGGCTGTATATTGTCGCTGTTCAGAGAAAAATAAGTTAATTTTACCTGATTTGGCTGTAACGTTCATAAATCTCAGAAGTTAACAAGGTTTTACTTGGACTAATTTTGGGACATTGATCATGGAGTTCTTACACAGTGTGATTGACACCCACCATGCTGGAGTGATACACACTCTCAGAAATAAAGGTACTATACTGTCACTGGGTCAGTGCCCCTCTTTTCACTGCGGTGGGACCCTCAAGGCTCCATCTCAGTGCCTCTAGTCAGGGAACATAACTGAACCATAATCCACTGAAATGATGTGTTCTAAGCTGTACTGACTCCACACACCCCGCCTCGCCTCCAGGCTTTTATTCTACTGCTCTGTTTTAAAACATTCAGTTATGAAAAGGAACAAATACCAACTTTGGACCAAACAAATGGGCCCTAAATTATTTACACTGTTGTACCTGCACATAACCTTTTTTCTGACAGCATAGAAAAATAAAAAAATCAACAAAATTATTTTATTTTATTTTTATTTATTTACTTTTTGGACTGCGACAGTATGCGAACTGGTAGACGCGCGCATTTCTGAATTTGGGCTCTTGACCATGAATAGCTGTGCAATCCTGGCAGTAAAATGCAGCATTGAGGGCGTAAATTTTCACTGGGCACCCTGTGTGGTCACCATCCTATCAGATTATTAAGATCTAGTTTATTTTCTATGGAGTAGCACCACTGGTTAGAGCTCAAGTCAGCCATTTCCTGCTGTTTGGAAATGCTTTACGTTTGGATCTGGGAAGAATTGACAAGTAAATAAGGTTGACTGTTGACCTTGGTCTGTCAAATGTCTGGCACCGATAATTAGATTAATTTGGATGCCCGATACGCTGTCATGGACATTTTCATGCTTTGCATTTCCATTAACTTGCTCAGATGGAAGCTCTGATTTCACGTCTCTCAGCAGGGTTAGTACATCCCACGTCCCGTGAGGCTGAGACACGTCAGTCAACGTTGGGACGCTGCGTTGATGTGGCTGCAGTGGGCCAACGCAGAGCTGTCACTCGCATCGTGTCTGTGATGCTGTTGGAGAAACGGGGTCAGCTGGCCAGTGTCCGTCTTCCAGCCGGTGGCATCACACACACTGTGGGCGTCTAGTTGACTCTTTAGCTTCTCTCGGGTTCTGTCTACCCTCGTTTTAGTGAATGGTATTGATATTAAATTATAATAATTTTGGTAACACTTTATTTTGGTACAATATATGCACGTATTTATTTATTCACTCTGGTCATTATATGCTGTCTCCTGTGAATTTTTGTACAGTCGTTATTGCACTGCATTTCTCATCTCAGGTTCTAGATATCACAGACTGCCGTAGCTTTTTTCTTTTTTTTTTTTAACTGTTTTTACTGTTTACGGTTACTGTATAGTGTCATGTGTCTGCTACTGGCTGTTATCTGTCTGTCTGTCTGTCTGTCTGTCTGTCTGTCTGTCTATATATCTGTCTTTGTCTGTCTGTCTGTCTATCTATTTGGATGGTCCATTGTAGATGCTTTGTAAATGCTCAGTCTGTCTTTAAGTATAATTCAAGTAAAAATCTATTAAATGCAACTGAACTTCAGGTTCACTATGAAGGATCTTATTAAATCTATTCCTAATCTTTTAGATTAGCCTCTTTAGATGTTTCGTGAAACGAGCTCTGAGCTTGACCGTCTAATAAAAGCTGAACCAAGTTTCTCCACAGTTTAGAAGCAGAATAACCGAACGAGTCCCTCCACGTTTTCTGTTTTGTAGGGAAGGTGTTTGTATTAGGTCAGTATCTGCAGATATAAGATCATAAACAGACACTCTGAGATACAAGTAGTTCTTTATGGTCATAGAGCCTTAAAAACTGGTAGCAAAGCTTTAAAATCTATCCTGAATGATGCAGGCAGCCCGTACAGCTCTTTTAAAGTGTGACTGATCTGATCTCTGTGTTGTGTTTGTTGCGATGCTGAGGGATTTTTTACGAGTTGTAAGGCTGTATTGTTTTCTTAGGAAGTCCAGTAAGAAGGGCATTACAGTCATCAAGTGCGTTAATTAAATTATCACACTATTTTAGAAATACAGTTCTGTGCAAAAGTTAAATGCCATCGTTTGATTTATTCAGTTTCAAGTCAAAATGACCATAAAGTGTGAAGAATATTACTAATTTTCCAGAGTTAGAAGAAAAGCGGAGCCTCTAACTCCATCACACATGCATTTTTTCTTGCTGGCTTAAAAAAATATGACTTTGTCATTTCTTCTGTCTCTTTGCCTTCTTCCTTCATTCTCTGATAGACAGATAGATAGATAGATAGACCGATAGATAGATAAATAGGAGACTTGATGTGAAGGTGTCAGTGTGCTAAATGGCTCCATACACCCTATATAGTGCACTGCAAAGGTAATAAAACTCTCACGGCAGCACTGCTGTGTCTGATCCACTCATACCAGCACCACGTCGGAGCAGTGCTGAGAATGATCCGCCACCCAAATACTACCCTCTGTGAGGGTCCTGACCACTGAGGTACAGGGTAACAGAGTATCAGAGAAACAGATGGACTACAGTCTGTAACTGTAGAACTACAGAGTGAGCTATGCAGTAAGTGGAGCTGATAAAGTGGGCGATGAGCGCAGAAACAAGGATGTAGTGTTATGCCTGATCGGGGTCCGCAGCAGTACTGTAATCTGTAATTAAGCTGGCAGGGTTGTAAGTGTGGCTACACTACTATTTGCTGTTTAGTTTCCGTTTAAGATTGAGGGCTACAGTAGGTCATTCATTCAGATCAGTAATTAGTGCTTCCTACCCCCACTGCAGCTGGTTAACCCAGTCCTCATATCCCAGCGCTGTAGTGACAGTCAACTAACTGAAGCTTTGAAGCAGCTCCCGAAGCTATTGTTTTCCCTTCTCCGCTCTATCAAGCAGCATGCAGAATTCCCTAGTGGTGGGTGTGTGTGTGTGTAAAAGTATGTGTACGCCTCTCTAGAGCAAACACTGGCTTTTTATAGTAGACAGCAGAGCGCAGATGAAACCCAGCAGTATTTACACTGGTGCAACACAGCACGGTGGTAAATGTATGGCCCATAGAGGCTGTTAGGAGTCATTTTCCTGTGGGTGGTGGCAGCCGTGCTGATGGGGCATAACTAATGATGCACTTTGAGCAAGCTGTGTTGCATCTATTGAGAAACATTCAGCACCTCCCAACTCGGCTCAAACGGCTCTGATTGCAGGTTGCGGTGGTGGCGACGGAGGTGTTTTCACGCATCAGTGTTGTTTTATGGAAGAGCTCACCTGCAGCCTTTGCTATGCCATTTTATTGTAGCGTCTGCTGTACCACACAGCGCTGGGTGGGCGGACATCAGCCTCTAATTAACACGCATTATTACATGCTGTGGTGTGAGTTGTTGATGCTTTCAGGTGGTGTTGTATGAGAATATGCCGCTCTGGTGAATGGCTGTATGTGTTGTATTATATGTGCCTCTGTGTTTCCTGGTGCCGATCAGCAGAAGCTGTATTAGAATCTAGCTTTGCAAGTTCTTAGTGGAGCTGCACAATAAATTAGAGGTGCAGTGAGGTTTTTATGGCTCATTCTGCCCAAATTTGGCCTACAACTGATTTTTATCACCCTTTATTTTATTATTTTTGGTTGAAGCTCACACTGTGTGGGTTAAATGAACACGTTTCCTCATAGTGACAGCAGCACTTCTAATGCGCCGATGCCTTTGTGTGTTACAGATGCTTTTGTGAACAGCCAAGAATGGACTCTGAGTCGCTCCGTACCGGAGCTCAAAGTGGTGAGTGCTTAAATGATTATTACATTATGTTAATATTGCATTTTTATCCTGGTGTAATCCATTTGCCTGACCTGCTGAATATTTGCAGGTTTATTTACACTTGTCTTTTTGCATCCCCTTCGCATAGGAAACAAACATTCAGTGACTTATTTCTTATTAATATTATGTAATTTGGGAAATTCCAAGATGCTGCATATTTGTTCGTAACCATTTTAGGTATTAGTTTCTGAAATGGGCTCCTAATGAATGATCCTATGATATTGCTTTGATGTTACTTGCATGCCCTCTCCAAACAGCGTCATGGAAAAAGAAAATCTTAAAAGTGGTCTGTGATTCATTTGGGAAACGAACCGTTAATATTTAAGTTAGATTTGTCAAATGATTGAAATCTTTGTTATTAATAACCTTTTGTGTCTCAAATTCAACCCTAAAGAAAGATTTTTCCACTAAAAAAGCAGTAGATTTTGTTATAACTGTACAACCAGACAATAAACATGATCAGAATGTATTTGCTGTTCAGTAATTTAGTAGCATTTGAATGCAAAGTTCACACACATGTGAAAAAGAATGTAGTTCTCAGTTTTCACTATGATGGTTAGTGAGAGTGACCTCGGCCAATGAATGTCTATATGATATAGATTATGCAGTCCAGCTGTAAGACTCGGCAAAATAAGTGTGTGTGTGTGTATATAAATGTCGTTACTATGATTTTCAGTACTTGTAGAAAGCTGGCAAACTGCCTGTTTCATTATAAAGAGAGCAAAATTTGTCCCGTTATAGATATAGTGCAGCACAATATACAAAATATTGAATAAAAATCATTGCTTTCATAGTTTTAATAGCCGTAGTACTTTTAGTACTTTCTTTTTTCACTGTTCCCACTGATAATTCGTCTGGGAAAAAAAAAAATTTGTTTATCATGAAAATTTCTTTGAAGTGTTGCGATAATATATATTTTTGCCATATCGCCCACCTGTCTTGTAGCCCCTCACTCTTGTTCCCATAGTCATATGGGTATTCTTGATACAGTGGAGGCTCTTGATGGGAACTGTAGCTTTCTACTTAGATATTACTCTTGTTAGTTTGTTGCTAATTGATTATTCCATAAATCAAATATTGGGAACATTGTCTCTGTGCTGAACACATCACTTTAAAAGCCATATGGCTGAGTTCACATTACCAGGTTGAAGACCTGATATGTTGTCCTACATCAGAGTTAATGATCTTCTCAGCGAAGCTCGTTCTGCTCGTTAGTTTGTGCTGATGATGCAGTGATTCAGTCACGTGACATCACTGAGTAGGAGGAGCTCATGAGGGTCATTTCAGGCAGGTTCATCACATTAATGACCGATTTGAGTCACTTACCTAAACGAGTGTGAACCGAGTCGGAGAGATCAGATTTGAGCAGATGGCTTCAACCTGCAATAATGTGAGTGATTCAAAGTGGGTCGAAATGTAGGAAAATGCCTTAGTGGCATTAATTATTTTACAGTGTTAATTATTTTACAGTGTTAACTTTGATTTTTGAAATATAAGTATCTGTAAATCATTGTTGTCGGAAGAAAACCTCATATCTCTGTTTTTCATCATTTGAAAAAATGTTGCTCTTTCCGTTGTTTGTATATTTCATGATGAATGAACTAAAAGAAATGACACAAAATTGCTTGGAAAAAATTCTGGTTCCATTGACTTCCATTAAAGGAGTGTCTTTCCTTTCTCCTGTAAAGTTACCATTTTGGAGATGCGAGGTTTTCTTTCGACGACAGCGAAATATTGGTTCCTCTTGATCGGTACCGTATTGTTCATAATGTGCACTGCATTCTCCTGCTGGATTATAACTGGGATGGCTTGTGAATGTGCTGCAGGGCATTGTTGGAAACTTGGCCAGTGGGAAGTCGGCTCTGGTGCACAGATACCTGACTGGGACATATGTTCAGGAGGAGAGTCCGGAAGGTAAGAGTTCACTGCACTGTCCGTCAGCTGTGACCTCTGTAGTCGGCCTAATGTAATCACATACTTTCTCCTGCTGTAAACATTCACAAGTCTTATCATTTACTGTAAGTGGCTTAAAGTGTTAAAGTGGGTCAGGACTATTATTACTCAACCATGAATTAGGTCAGTAGCCCATGCAAGGGTTGCTGTGCTCCCAAGACATGGCGCCTGAAGTCAGTTTCTTTTCTTTCTGTCTTTCTTGCTTTCTCCCCCTCAGACCGTAGTACAGAGCTTCAGGCCTCTGCCATGTTCTCCATGTATAATTGAGAATGCAGCCGGCATACAGCCAGAAAACCCCAACAATATGCTCTCGTCCTGGGGCTAGGATCTGCTTTCAGCAGTGCCCAGCGTTAATATTTCATTCCTTTATTAATGTTAACGTCCAGTCGTTTTAAACTTGCCTTCTCAAAGACTCAGGATGGCTTTGAATTCCAGATTTTTTCCTTAAACCTTTTCGGAATCCATTTGCAGTCAATTGCACTTTAGACCTTTTCAGAATCAGAGGTGTTTTGCAGTTCAGTTGTGGAGCTTGCAGTGTTAAGTGTGTGAAGTCGAGAGTTATGAAGTTAATTTTATGCCAAATGGATGAAACAATAAAAACATCTCCTTTGCTTCTGTGCTCTAATTTTTGCTTCTGAGTTTTGAAATGTCTTTATGGGGGACTTGAGCCCTATTCGAGGTGGATTAGTTTTGCCTGAGGAGGACTGGCAGATTCTTACAGGATAAATTACCTGTGTAACTGAGTCCATTCGTTAAGATTAGATTTAAACCGATCCAAACAAACTACAAAAACTGACATCCAGTTAATACCTGATACAGGGAGATTCACTCGAAAGAGGCCCCGAATATTCCGTTGTAACTTCTGTTAGGGTGAAGCAATTTGAACCAAACAAATACACGACATAATTGACGTATGTGTAATTGCTCCAACGCAGGGGCATCCTGGCTTGTTCAAAGCATCACATACCGAGAAGCTCATTGCACGTCGTTTTGTTCAGATTGCTTCATTCTAGAGAGAGTTACTACAGAATATTCAGGGCCCCTTTCGAGTGAATCTCCTAGTAGAATATCATTAAGCTTGTGAGGTGGGGTCATTCAACTCAGCAAATGCGACCCAACAGGACGGAAACCACTCGGCCTCATAAAGGGCTACCTTCACATATTTCACTTCGTTCTTCTTTTAATTAGGATATCACCAAAAATGTTTTTGATTACAGTAGACTTTTAAACTTGAGGATAATACGATCCATTTTTACTGGTTAGTCTTGTTTCCTAGTGGCCAGAAAACAGGTGTCGTTTTTACTAACCTATTACCAGGTTTTGTTATTACATTACTGTGAGGCCAATTTGAACATGACTGCTATTACTGAGGGAACTCAGAGTTTGGCAAATTATCGAAGGTTATTATTAAGGTAATTATTACTTAGCAGATTTGTAAAAACTATGAACGTTCACCCTAAATGTTTATTAATTCTTTGGAGTGATGGGTTCTCTCACCCTTAGCCACTCCCACTCCATGAATTGTGGAAAGTGTCTCAACATGATGGCTATCCTACTATGTGCACTTTGCACACCAAACTTTTTTTTAACTAACATTTTTAATGGAGAATGAGTCACAAGTCATCCTGTGTAATGTGCAAAATGAAGTTGTATGGCCTGGCATGTTCACACAAGCACAAAGTTGTGGCCCCTTTTACTTTAGTGAACAGACGAAAAAATTGGCGTCCCGCTGTCCCAATGATGGTGTTGACAAATCGCAAACACTGATAGCTCATTCATCACTAGCTGCGATGATTAAATGAAAATTAAATGAGATTTGACATTTGCATTTTTGCTGTGTTTACAAGGTTGGCTGAGTGGGCATAGAGAAAGATCAGTGGACCGTCACTCAGGCAGACCAGTAGACACTCGGTGACCTGCATACCGTAAAATCTGTATCAAGACTCAGAAGCAAGAGAGAGACTGAGGAAGCAAAGAACATATATTACATATATATATATATAATTATTTGCAGAATCTAACAGGGAAAATGATAGCAGCAGCTCTCTATCTGTCTTTTTAAAACGGAGTTTTGATTTATAAATATTATTTTGCTTAGTATTTTATTTAAAACTTTTGGCACTCAATTTATAGGGCACCCCTCAGCAAATGCGGTAAGCACTGGGCCGGTCGGTCAGCGGTGGCTATTCTGCCTTCCCTCTCAGCGCTATAAAGCTTTAGCCACCGCATACCAGCGGTCGGCAGGGAAATCACCCAGAAAAAAAGTAAACGGCAATTGTGTGTTTGCTGCCATGGATTATAGTGGCCTGTGCCAAAAGCAACACAATGCGACATTAGAGACGACTGAAGCTGTGCGCTTTTATAAAGTTGAATCAACAGCTGGAGATCTCTGATCCCTGTAGCTGGCATCTCTGTGAATGTTAGAACGGTTTTTCTCTCTGGATCCTAATTTCTGACTTTTCTTTATTTCAAATGTGATGTCACAGGATAACAATTGTCTTTAAAAACTAAAAGATTTGGCCTCTTTTCCAGAGTCGGTGTTCATGTAACCCGACCCAGGAGTAGAAATGTTTTCCTCTTTTTTTTTTTCTTTTTTTTTTCCCCACCCCAGTTTTGCCCTTTGGGATTTAAAAATAGTCCCAGCTAGTTTTGGTAGCGTAACCCCAAACCCCAAAACCACTTACTAGCGCCGTTCCAAAATTTGACTGGAGCCTCCACAAATGCCAGCATTAGGCCTCTTTGGCTGCTCCTCCGCTTAAAGCAGCAGGGCCCCCCTCGCCGTCCTCTTGTTTTCATTACACGCAGCGCATGAATGGTCACATTCTCATCGAGATATCATCAGAGTGGCAAGGAAGGGTGTGTGTGCACACACGTGTGTGTGTTTATACTAGTAGAGGGAGCACTTCTCCCCGCAGGTCTCTTTCACGACGAGGCCCAGCTATTCTAAAGCCCAGCGCCCGCCTCAGCTACTCAACGTTTACACAACGTTCACGCCGTGCTGGTAGAAGATGCCAAGATTCAAGTGAACCCTTTAGCATGATTATACGCAGCAGCCCCGCCGCGTGAAAAATACTTTTATCACCAGCCAGGATCATTTAAATGTGGCAATGATTTCCTTCCTCTGCACAGCTTGACTGGGTGCAGTTATGTGCTGAACTAGGAATACTGAAGAAGTTTGAACGTCGTGGGGGGGTTTGTAGCTTGAACTTCTCTTTTGTTTCTTCTATTTCATATTTGTCCTTCGCTTCACTTCTTCTCGTTTATTCTTTGCTTTGTTTTTTGTTTATTCTTGCTCTTCGCTTCTCTGCCCTTCTCTGTTCTTTTTTTCTCATCTCTTTTTCTGTTTCTCCTCTTATTTTTTTGCTTTTCGTGACTTCACTTTGCTTCTCTTAGGCTGCGTTTACACAGCAGGTAAAAGTGTCCCAAATCTGACTAAAAATTTTTTATTTTTTTAAAATCTGAATGTGACAATCTGAACAGATCAGCTCCTAAACTGACCCGCAGCGTCAGGCGGCTCATCCAGAGGTAAACAATCACGACTGCCAACGAACGCCAGTCGCTCCCAGAGGATGAGCTTCATCTACACCAGCATCACAGGAGCCACCGTGAAGCTTCACTGACTGACAGCTGGGCTCGTCACCCGGAACGCGTTTCAGTTTACAGTACACAGTGCACATTATTCAGCCACGGTGACTTCTTTGATTCTTTAAACTGTTTTTTCTGACGCTGCAGCCTCGTTCTCCTCTGGCCGTTTCTTGTGAAACCCCTGGGAACGCAGAGTGGTTGCGACGAGTCTCTTCTCATTTTTTGGTACAGAAACACCAGTGTAAATGTTTGAGTCTCAGCAGCGCAAAATTATGATGAATGTCGAGTTGGATTGATGTAAAAGCTGCATGAATTCCAGTCTGGCTGTTCTCAGAGTCGCATCGCCGCAGATCGGATACGTATCGGATTTCAATACCACATATGAAAGCGTCTCAAATCAGAATTGAAAATGTCAGATTCGGTGTTTATCTGTTCACACTGATACACATCTATGTCACATATGAGGAAAAAGATCAGATTTGGGCGCTTTTACCTGCTGTGTGAACAAAGCCTGTGTTTCTTTTCTCTGCTACACTATTCATTTCTTCTCTTCGTTTTGCTTTGGTTCTTTTGTTTTGGCTTTCGTTGCTTTTCTTTGCTCATCAGTTCTTCTGTTCACTTTACTCTTCATTGCCTTTCTTCACTTTTCTTTGCTTTTCTTGGGTTTACTTTCTATTTCATCTCTTCACTTTACTTTCGGTCTCGTCCCCCCCCTCCTGCATGTGATGAGGTGGTATATAAATATATGCTGTTAACCACGGAGGTGCTGCAAAGGTTCACCAGAGCTGTGTGTCAGACTGACTGATGTCCTGAGGGCAGGTTTTGTTTGTTTATTTATTTATTTATTTATTTATTGTTGAACTGGGACAGACACATGTGTTTGATTTGAGGGCCTCTCCCCCCCGATACAGCCGCACATGACCCACAGCCCCTGCAGCGCTGTGCCATTACAGATAAGAATGAATGAATGCTGTGCTTATCAGGCTTTTTTGGTGTATATATCTTAAATGTCTTTCTCCTTCTCTGTTACACACACATACACACACACACACACACACACACACACACACACACACACACACACACACACACACCCTGCTGAGTTTAATTATGCATGTTTAACTGGCCTGTCTCTTGATTTTTTGCTTCTTTTTCTTCTTTTTGTTATTTCTCTCCTCTTTCTGGCTGCACTGTTTTACTAGCTGACGTGGATGCAGGTAACCACTTTCTTTCTCTGCTTCTTTTATCCGCCCTTCTCTCATTCTGTCCATCTCTCTATTATTATGGGGATAATGGATCATTTCGCAGGGAGTGAGCTGGGATTGGTGTGTAACCTTCTTCATGTGACTTAATTAAGTTCCTTCTAAGCGTAAGCAATACAGCAAAATAGCATCACAACATTTGAAGGCATTGTCACAATCGTTAGTTTTTCTGAGGTATGTAAATCAGTAGTAATGACAGGGCGATTGTTAATTTTTGAAATGAGAGAAAAGCAGCAACACTGCACTAACACTGGCGTGTGGTGGTGGTGTGTTAGTGTGTGTTGCGCTGGTACGAGTGGTCAGAGACGACAGCTCATCTGCTGCTGCACAGTTTGTGTTGGTCATCCTCTAGTCCTTCATCAGTGGTCACAGGATGCTGCCCACAGGACGCTGTTGGCTGGATGTTTTGGGTTGGTGGACTATTCTCAGTCCAGCAGCGACACTGAGGTGTTTAAAAACTCCAGCAGCACTGCTGTGTCTGATCCACTCAGACCAGCGCAACACACACTAACACACAGTGTTTCTGCAGTCCTGAGAATGACCCACCACCCAAATAGCACCTGCTCTGTGAGGGTCCATGGGGGTCCTGACCACTGAAGAACAGGGTAACAGAGTATCAGAGAAACAGATGGACTACAGTCTGTAACTGTAGAACTACAAAGTGCAGCTATACAGTAAGTGGAAGCAAGGAGGTGGTCCTAATGTTAGCTATTATATACTTTGCCCAGCTCTACTTGCCTTCTGTAATAGCAAACAGCCCATTAAACCATTTTACCCTCTTTCTGTTCTGCTGAGCTCTCTTTCTCCTTAGAGCTATAGACATCTGACCATTATAGCTCAAACACGGAAGCTCTTTCTGCATGGCTTGCATCTGTCAGATGAACCTTAAAGAAATCGAGCTAAAGTGAAGGAAGTGGCACGCCATCCCCCTCTTCCTCCCTCCGTCTATCTCAGTAGATCTGTTTGTCATCCTCCATTTCACTCACTTCATCATCCGATTACTGTTGGAATAACTGGACTGGATCTCACGGCCTTGGCTGTGTCACTGGGAGACCCCTCGGTGCACTGAACCTGAACAGTGTCGGTGTTTGTGTTCTTGTGTGTTAGTCTGAGATGCAGCAGTGATACAGTAGTGCTGTGTTTGATGGAGCCTCTAAGTGGAGCTCCAGCTCTAAACTAAGCTGAGGTTAACCACATGGAGAGAAAGCAGAATGCATTTAGTGAGAGGGTGTGTGTCTCTACGGCTGCGTTCCCATTTCAAGCCTCCTCGCTTAAGTCAGATTTTTTTGCATAGATCCGATCTCTCTGACTCGATGGTTCAGACTCGTTTAGGTCAGTGGTTCAAATCGGTCATTAATGTGATGAACCGGCCTGAGCTGACCCTCATGAGCTCCTCCTACTCAGTGACGTCACGTGACTGAATCAGTGCATCATCAGCACAAACTAACGAGCAGAACGAGCTTCTCTGAGAAGATCATTAACTCTGATCAGCTCTCAGCTTCATTATTAGAGCCAGACGAAGGAGAAAAAGGTGAGATGAGCTGCTTTTCCACCGTTTACAGGCTTTACCGTCTGTTTGTAGCCATGGTAACGCTGAATGATGGCACTCTCTCTCTTACAGTCTTCTACTTTTTTTTTTTTTTTTTTTTTCCCCCTTTCTTCCCTGTCTCTCTCTATCCCTACTCTTCTCATCCTTTATACTCCTTTCTTTCTGTCTGCCTCTTTTTAAACCCCCGTCCTCCTCTCTCTGTCTTTTGACTTCTCTCTCCCTCCCTCTCTCCTTTCTCTTCTCCACTCCTTATCGTTCTCTCCCTTCTGCTCATTTCTCTTGCTCTTTCTTTTTCCCCTCTCTTTCTTGCTGTCCCTCTTCCTCTCTGCCTATTTCTGCTTCTCCAACTTCTCCATTTCTTTCTCTTGCAACCACATTTCTTTCTTTCTTTTTCTTGCTTTTTCTTTTCTTTCCCTTTCTCCCTCTCTTGCTTTCTTTTGGTCTGTCTGTTCAGTATCGCTCTCTGTCCATTTCTCCTCTTCTCATCCTCATTTTTTCCTCCTTTCTCTTGCTCCCCTTCTTTCTGTCTCCCTCTCTTTAAGTCTCTGTTCCCCTCTCGCTTTCAATCTGTTATTTACACCCCCCCCCCCCCCCCGATATCTCTCTCTCTCTCTCTCTCTCTCTCTCTCTCTCTCTCTCTCTCTCTCTCTCTCTCTCTCTCTCTCTCTCTGCACTGCACTGTAATGGTGTTATAAATAACTGGCTGAGGGTTCTGCCTTTTTGCTGTTGGCTCTTCTGAATCCGCTTCCTCTTCCCTCGCGGTACCAAAACGGCCAAACGTGTCATTATGGAGAAGCGGCTGGCTGCTCCAGCCTGGTCGTCCCGCCTCTATCACAGCGACAGTCTAACACCACACACACAGACACACACACACACAGAGTCAAACAGACAACCAGGCATTCACTGTATCGAAACATTCACAGCTAGTCCTCATTTTCACAGCTGTCAGGAATCAGCCACCATGGCTTTTAATGAGTGGAGAACATAAGAGCTTTCAATCTGGAGAATGTCTCAACATTCAGAGAAGCAGCAGCAGCAGATAAAGCACCATCAGCAGAAACCATGCCAACATGCTCCCTTTGTGGCGTTAAAGTGAGTCAAATAGTGCTCCAGTTGTGCCAAATGTCCTCAAGCACATACATATATTTACATATGTGCCTCCAATATAATTATTTTGTTTGAAAAGGAAAAATGTTCCCGACTTTAATTAAATTAATGAAGTGGGGAATTTGTAAGTTATTTTGGATAACGTTAAAAAAACAGTTCGCACAGTATAAAGGCCAGCTGATGTTTTTGATATGATACGACATTAAAGATTCAGAAACAGAATAAACAATGGGTTCACTCAGTGTAGAACCACTTTTAATGTTGAACGTAACGTTCCTGACTGATCTTGAACAAAATACAAAATAGAGGTTAATTTGCTTTCTGTTTCGCAGTCCGTTCGCAGTCCATTCGCAGTCTTAAAGTTACAGGAAGCTGTTTGACCAAGCAGTTTTGTTTATATTGATGATGAACAGTCCAAACATTCACACTAATGAAATTTGAGTGTTATTGAAGCAGTAAGTTGCTCAAACATGTAGCTGTAAAACAGAAGAGTGCTGTCAGTGAGTTCCCTGTTTAAAAATGCATCGACATGCCAGCTGAGTAAATGGCTTCTTACATCAAGACACGTCACGTGAGAGTGTCTCATTGCTGTTGTCTAATTATATGATTACTGAAAGAAACTAGCTCAGGCACCAAAAAATCAGATGCATAATTCAGGAGTTTGGAGGTTACACAAATAATAAGCTGTGGACCTGGGCATATTTTGGTTTTTCCATCTGAATTTATGTGACCAAATCGTAAGGCACATTATTCAGTAACTGCGTGAAATAAATGTACATTTTTATTTATTTATTTAAAAAAAAAAATCCTCTCAAATGAATAAAAAACATGTTTTATGATCTACACAAAATCTCAGATGTTTGTCTCTCTTTGTGTTGTTCTCTAAAAGTGATGTTTCCAGAGCAGATCACTGAAGAGACGCCGTCTGTTTATAGTTTAGAGCCCAGATTTGGGGAAAAACGGGTCGACTTTCAGTAGAAAAACAAAGTTCAGCTTCTTTTATTATAAGGGTTTAAAATGACGTCACCGTCTATTAGACTGTAATATGTTTTCAATGTAACCAATTAAGAAAAAAAGAAAACTATTAAAATTTTTTTTATTTCTTTCTTTTTTTTTCCCCGTGGGCTACTATGCTTTGTAGATATAAACAGATGGGCCTTGGGGTGGAAATGGTTGAGATCCCTTGACCTAAAACATATTTGTAAAAATCCATTTGTTGTAGTTGAGGGCATGCGAGCCGTTGTAAGGTAGCATAGTTCCCAAAGAAAAGAAAAAAAAACAGGTTTTCTTTTCATTTTTAACATTTCAGCTTTAATATCATCAACAATCCATCTAAAAACTCTGAAGATGCGAAAGTGCACTGGTTTTAGATGGTAAATAAAACGGCTGTATTTGTGTTGTAGACACTGTGACCCCTGGTTCCCATCACCACCACTGTAAAGAAATAAAGTCTCTCTACTAAACACCATCTCGCAGCATTCGGAAGTCTGTAAAATTCCTCTTTAAGCCACTGTGATTAGTATTGCAGGCATCCTTCCTTCCATCCTTGTCATTAGGGATTTGGTCTTTTTCCTCCTAAAGCTTCCCTGTGTTGCTCATCCTCTTTCATAGTCCAAAGATTGAACAGCTGGAGGTCAGAAGTGCAAGGTCAGTGGTCAGCATGTCTTCTCCACTGCAGTTCCCCAGCATCCTGAGCCCAGCTTGGGCCACAGACGAGAGTGAGGCTTTTCTTCCACGTTTTCCAGCAGGACTTTTTCTTTTGACTCAAGATAATTAGCACTGTTTAGCTTTGTGCAGGCTAAGACCCTTTGACCGTTCCGCTGACCACCTCTTACACACACACTGGCACTCAAACCACACACAGGAATCCCCTCCAATCCTCTTAGCCTTTATTAAATGAACCGCCGTTTGCCCTCAGCTTAACCTCTGTGAGCGACATGACGTCTTCCACTTTCTCTTTCATTGTCAACTCACTCTGCGCTTTCATCTGACCCTCCAGTGTCATCTCTCTCAGGTGGACTGGTTTAGAGGTCAAACTGGGCCAACTGCCCTTTCCTTCAGGTCAGCCCAGCAGAGGACAGATAGAACAAAGTAATCACCAGACTTTCCCCTGGGCTTAATTAGTTCTGTGTACTGTGAATATCAGGTTGTTTGATGAGGTATTTGCAGAGGAAGCTTATTAATGTAATGATTGATTGATTAACCCAAAGGTAAAAATGCCTAACTGGCAATTTTTCAACTGTAGTTACTCAAGCCAGATGTTGTTAGTAGGGACACCAATGATATCAGAATCATATCGGTATCAGCAGGTCATTTCTTTTAAAAAATGCATCATTGCCAACAAATTTGGCTTGAAATTTTTCAAGCAGGGGTTTGATGTATGTAGGTGTCACTAGTCTTCTGAAGTATCTGAATATTTTAATTGCTAATCCAAGTAGATTTAGTCCCAAATTCTATGTAAATGCTTATATATATATATATCGGAATCATAAATTAAAAATATCAAATACCCACACATTCCCATAACTCCTAGTTTTTAGTCATAACAGGTTAAATAAATAGTTTACTGTCAATTTCTGAATAATCAAATGGTTGAGATGTAAAACTAAGTCATTTGGAGTGGTTTGATTCATTGAGAGACTTGCTGACTTATTTCTTTACAATGGTGGTGATGAGAACCAGAAAGCCAGAAGTCACAGCGTTTTATTTACTATCCATTGTCAACCTTCATATGTTTTCTGAGTTTCTAGAGGCGTAAAGGTTTTATTTGGGGACTGTTTTAACAACATACTGTACCTCATTATGAAAAAATACATTTTAGACCAAAATCTTACCTCAGAGGTACTGTATGTTTCAAAAGGTAGCTTTTAAACACCTCAGATCGTATCATAAACATAATGCTGCATGCTTATAATTCACTGCTGAAAGCCAAAAATCTGCGACGCTCTTTGTGTTGTTCTCTAAAAGTGATGTTTCCAGAGCAGATCACTGAAGAGACGCCGTCTGTTTATAGTTTAGAGCCCAGATTTGGGGAAAAACGGGTCGACTTTCAGTAGAAAAACAAAGTTCAGCTTCTTTTATTATAAGGGTTTAAAATGACATCACCGTCTATTAGACTGGAGAGAAGAGCTACAGCCTCACACGACGCCCAGCTTCTGAATGGAGCTTATGGAATATGAACGTTATGAAGAACTACTTGTGGAACTACTGGTGGTTCTAATGAGTTAGAGGTTAAACAAAATAGTGCACTGTCTGAAAAAAGCGTGGCACTTTCAACGAGAAAGGAAGCATTGTTCATATTTTATATAGTGACAGAAAACGTAGCAGCACTCTTTCTGATTCTTCATGCTGAAATTGATAATTTTACTGTTGCCATTGGGGATGTGAGCAGTTTTTTGTTTTATTTTAATTAATTCATTAACATTTTTCCCCTTGGGGCCCATCAGGTTGAGGTTAAAGCACACCAAAAGCAAAAAAGTTAAAATATTCATTTTTTTTAGTCACAATATTGATATATTGAGTGGCCTTCTGCCTGCACACCCCGGATAATCTTTACAGTACTACATATCTTGTGCTGCTGTAAGATTAGGACTTATTTACTGCCATTATCGCGCCCTCCTCAGTGAGCCCCAAGGCTGTTTTTATCACTATTTAGAGCCACAGTGCTGATGTATAAACAGCTTTTGGCTTGCATGGTCAAATCAAAACTACTGCAGAGACAAAAGGAGCTGATCCAAGGTCACCCAGAATTGCTTGATTTAAAGTTTCTGCTTAAAAGTGCTGCTTCTGTAGTGTTGATTCATTCAGTTGCGTTATTAAGTAGTTATCAAATGTTTATTGAAAAACCTTTGAACTTCTGTGCAATTATTTACCGTACAGAAAGGTCTAATTAAGATTTCAGCTGATCTGCTGGCTGTCTAAGCCAGGCCATTATCTTAGCTTTAACATTAGCTCACATCAGCAGAGCTGGCTTATGAGGTAGCCTGGCCACTTCCTATTTCCCCCATTATATCAAAAACAGGACTGCAAAGCTAGTCCTGTAGGGGGCGCCCATGAGGGGGTTCTCAATGAATGGGAGTGAATGGAGCTCAATGGCCACAAACGAAAAGTTAAAATTGTTTCTAATCACTCGCATAGAACTTTAATTTTAGAGAGTAGAACCAAAAAAGCTAAGAAAACTCACCAGAATGTCCAGCAAACGGGTTTTGGGCAGAAGAATGCTGGCGTTACTGCTTCTGTGTGCTGATTGGTCGGTGAGCGGAGCATCTCATTGGCTATTTGCACTGATTGGTGCCGTTTTAAACTCCTATAACTCGAGTTTAAAAGCTCTTAAAGATGTAATAGCAGTGTTAAAATGTTTTATGCTGCTCTGTGGGGTTCAGGAAATGATCGTATTCTTTTACATTAAAAATGTTTCAGCGTTTATAAACTCATTTTGCTCAGATGCTCCATCTTTACCCATTCATTTTGGGCTCGCTCGGGAGCGCCCTCTAGTGTTTGAGAAACCCGGAATACATCACCAAGTGGGAATTCTCCTTTCTACAAGTTCTCAGACTTTAGCAAATAGCTGGCTAACAGGCATTCGGTTCAAAAACATATAAGCCACAGTTTTATGTTTAATGAAATGCTGTCATGCATGTTACCAAAGCCAAAAAACTCTGAATGAAAATAATTTTAGATAAACTTTTAGTTAGTTAGCCGGCAAGCTGATTGGTTTTTTTGCAAAGTTCAGTTTTTTAATACTCTGTTATGGTTATTTAAATGAAAAGAGCTGAAGACTTTATCAGAAATGACATGAATTAAAGCTCTGTGGTTTCTGTATGGTCAGGAAAGGACCAGGTCAGTGCTGTAACCCTGGTCAGCAGCGCTGCTCTTTCCTCCCTGGTTGGCACACTCATGTGTTATTGCTACAGATGTACTTCTATGCTGATACTCTCTGCCAGCACCAGTCAGAATTGGCCCCGTATAGGAGGATGAACTGTGTACTTGCTTCCCTGCATTCAGCCAAGAGGTTGTTTATACATCCGCATTTAGGAGGATATCTCCGCTGTGAGAGGGGAAAGCTGAGCCATACATAGAATCTTAACCGTCTTAGAATTAAGACGCTGCCTCTAAGCCCCGTGGCGTAATTCATCTGATATGTATAATGGAAGTTTTACCTTTTTATAGTGAGTATTGTGTATGAAACCGCCATGAACACGTTCACTCCATCCATCTCCATGTCACCCTTTGTGGTCCACCACTCACCATCCGTTCTAACGGTCATCTTTAAACATGTCTTGACACTTTCCTTGTGATTAACTGGCTGCCTCTGTCCTGTAGGTGGACGCTTTAAAAAGGAGATAGTAGTGGACGGGCAGAGTTACCTGCTTCTTATCAGGGATGAAGGGGGCCCTCCAGAGGCACAGGTGAGTATTACACACACATACACTGCATTCATTAGATGCCCAACAGTGCACAGCAACATTTAGTGACCACTAATCATTTGTTTAATGTTCAGCCAAAATTATATGCTTATGCAAATAAGGGGGGAAAACAAAGAAATAGATTTATAAGAAGAAATAGAGAAAATAGGATTTATTTGAATGCATTAGTGCCCAGTCTTCAGTTAATTGTTTACAGTGCTTGTATTTGAAATACTATAATCAATATTTGGGGGTTTGTTACATCACATTTCATCACAGGAACACAGAAAAATGAGCAAGCTTAGACATTCAGAATTTACATTTTAACATGACTGTAAAATGTCACCGTTTCACGAGTGTGTGTGTGTGTGTGTGTGTGTTTTTATATATATATATATATATATATATATATATATATATATATATATATGTATATATATATATATGTATATATATATATATATATATATATATATATATATATATATATATATATATATGTATGTATATATATGTATGTATGTATATTGACACGGGTATATAGTATGTATATTATGCTTTGCTACTGTGAAACACGAGTGCCTGAATGGCTCAGCTTTTCCGTTAACAAAGCTTCTCTAGTTGATTTTCGCTAAATCCAGAAACGGTGAAAGCATCTCCAACTAAGGCTACGTTTACATTACAAGCCTTATTATTCAAATCTGATTTTTTGCTCAAGTCCGATCTCTGACTCGACGGTTCAGACTCGTTTAGGTCAGTGATTCAAATCTGTCATTAATGTGATGAACCGGCCTGAAATGACCCTCATGAGCTCCTCCTACTCAGTGACGTCACGTGACTGAATCACTGCATCATCAGCACAAACTAACGAGCAGAATGAGCTTCGCTGAGAAGATCATTAACTCTGATCAGCTCTCAGCTTCATTATTAGAGCCAGACGGAGGAGAAAAAGGTGAGATGAGCTGCTTTTCCACCGTTTACAGGCTTTAACGTCTGTTCGGCGCTGCGTCCATGGTAACGCTGAATGATGTGCAGTGGAGAAAAACACATGAATTCCGATCTGAGCGTCACGTTAGGGTCACAAGGCCATGAATCAGATACGTTTCCATTTTTGAATAGTAAAACATGAAGCCGGCAGCCCTACTAATTTTGGACAAGGCTGTTTTGCCTTGACCTGTTAGACCACCAAAACAGTCACCATCAGACAACCAGTAGATAAAGCTTTCATCTTTAAGAGATCAGTCAAGCTCCGCTCTTGCTTCAGAGCTTTTACTGAGACGAGTGAACTTGCAAACGAAATAAAAAAGCTGTTGGTGTTCTTAGAAGAGTCCAGATCTCATCACTGAATGTATTTGGGGTTACTTGGATCAAGAGAGGCACAAAAAAAAAAACAAACCAAACCTTGAAGACTGAACTTTAGAGAGAAATATCAGCGCAGATTTCTTTGAAAATCTAAAGGCGCTTGTTGCAGGAAACATTTAAGCTGTGATACAAAGTGTGGATGCACTGAAAATTATATTTCGTTGTTGAGGTTTCTGTGTAATGTTTTCTGCTTATTTTCCCTTTGCTGAAAAATAACCATCAGTCTCAGTATATCTGATATTGTACTTGAAGGGGACCTCCATCGATTTTTTGCAAATTTAATCAATCATTTAATGGTTTAGATGTAAACAGAATACTTGAGTAGTCTAGTGTGAAATTCAGAGTTGAAAGTGTTCATCATTGTAGTGCTGGGAACCAAACGGCGGCCGTATGTCTATATTACAAATATCACCATTTTATCTGCTAAGCAAAGTGACCAGTGAGTTTACATGTGTCTTAATGTGTTTTAATGGTAAAATACAGCAAAATTAAATTTTCATTGGGTAATATTTTTTCTTTGCAATGTCCTGCATGTACCTCTCTGTCCTGAACACCTTTTGGGAAACGGTCTGACTGCAGAGCCGCAAATTTACACAGCAGCAGTTTCACTCCAGCAGGAACTGGAGCCCATTATAGAAACGTTTGTGAATTAGTCGCCACTGTTCGTATATCTCTGTTAGTGTTTAGCTTACAGCACAGTGTCTGATGTGGGCCACGCAAGAAAACACACTGCCTCGCTGTCTTGCCCCGTGAACTGGTGAGGAGTGTAGTGAGTAGTTCGCTGTTGAGACCAGCGCTTTCCTTTCACCCTGGGCTGCTCTGCGTCGGGTTCTCTCTCTTTTGTCCCCCTCTCTCTCTCTCTCTCTCTCTCTCTCTCTCTCTCTCTCTCTCTCTCTCTCTCTCTCTCTCTCTCTCTCTCTCTCTCTATCTATCTATCTCTCTCGTCTCTCTTTTCTCTCTCTCTCTTTGTGTTTTGTCTCTCTCTCTCTTTTGTCTCTCCCTTTCTCTCTTTTGTCCCCCCCCTCTCTCTCTCTCTCTCTCTCTCTCTCTATCTATCTATCTATCTATCTATCTATCTATCTATCTATCTCTCTCGTCTCTCTTTTCTCTCTCTCTCTTTGTGTTTTGTCTCTCTCTCTCTCTTTTGTCTCTCCCTTTCTCTCTTTTGTCCCCCTCTCTTTCTCTCTCTCTCTCTCTCTCTCTCTCTCTCTCTGTTTTGTCTCTCTGTTTTGTCGCTCCCTCTCTTTCTCTCTCTATCTCTTTTGTCTCTCTCTCTCTTTTGCCCCCCCCCTCTCCTTCTTTCTCTCTCTCTCTTTTGTCCCTCTCTCTCTCTCTCTCTCTCTCTCTCTCTCTCTCTCGCTCTCGCTCTCGCTCTCGCTCTCTTTTGTCCCCCCCTCTCTCTTTCTCTTGTCCCCCCCTCTCTCCCTTTCTCTTTCTCTTTTGTCCCCCCGTCTCTCTCCCTCTTTCTCTTTCTCTCTCTCTCTCTCTCTTTTGTCCCTTTCTCTCTCTTTTGTCCCTCTCTCCCTCTCTCTCTTTTGTCCCTCTCTCTCGCTCTCTCGCTCTCTTCTTTAAACTGCTGCGACCCCTTTGTGTTTTCTGGTTGAAATTGATATGGATCTACAACATTTTGGGAACAGACCTCCTTGAAGTCCTCCGCATATTTGGCCGTCTTCCAAAACAGGTAAGAAAGCCTGTAAAAATAAACTGTAAACAAGAGCTGCGTTGAACGGCTGCAGCTACAGGCGAGTAACTACAAAAGCGCATTAGCTTGCGCGCATTAATCTCAGTTGAGATGCGGTTTTGAGAGGAATCACGGAAGTAATCCTGGAGTAAATGGTGAACACTTTTGAGTCTGAATTTCTCTGGAAAAGCGCATTTCCCTTTAAGGCTTAAAGAGCATTTGATAACATCTAACAAGCAGATATGTTTGTATTCTGTGTTTGAACAACCAGTCAGTGCTTTAGCAAACCGTTCCATTGTGTCAGTGCAGTGAAGCCCATGAATTTTGATTGAATAAAGAGGAATAAATCTAATTTGGACTTTTGACGGTGCTGTATAAACATGGCTTTAAACGCCGTGCTTTGCCGTGGTTCGTCCGTTTGGAATGCGCTGCCTTGATCAGTTGGACTTCACAGTAAGGCCGCAGTATAGTGATGTAATGTGGTTCGCACGGGGTCGGTGACATCTGTTTACACAAATAAGATCGCCAGTGCTCTTCTGCCAATAAGCACAGGAAATCCCACGTACTTTGTACTGCAGGTCTCTCAGGAATGCTAACATTGAAAGGCTGTTTTATTTTATTTAAACAGGAATTCTGATCTCTCTCTCTCTCTCTCTCTCTCTCCTGCGCCCTCTCTCTCTCTCTCTCTCTCTCTCTCTGTCTCTCTCTCTCTCTCTCTCTCTCTCCTGCGCACTCTCTCCCTCTCTCCCTCTCTCAGTTTGCGCTGTGGGTGGATGCGGTAATCTTCGTCTTCAGTCTGGAGGATGAGATCAGCTTTCAGACGGTGTATCACTACTACAGCCGCATGGCCAACTACCGCAACACTGCTGACGTGCCCCTTGTGCTTGTGGGAACTCAGGGTGAGTTTGGGTCCAAAGCATGCTGGGAAATGAATATGTGCCATTTGGATCTTTACTTTGTTTTATTACAAAATGCTCACAGCTAGGCTGAAGTCTTCTTAACTGCCTTTCGCCCAAGCCCAGGAACTGGGTCATGGACATTCTTGTTTTGCCTCCAGTTTCTGATCCCACTCATAAAATGAAAGAGTGTAATGTTGCTTGCTGACAAACCCAGTAAGTAAGACCTTGAAAATACAGGCTTAGCAGAAATGTGCTTTCACTGTGGATGGCTGACCTCCACATCATGTTCATGACATAACGTATTCGTGTGTTTTTTCAGATTCAGACGTTTTATGTGAAATATTATATACTTGGTTTCTGAACAGCAAGCTAGATAATTCAGTTACTTCTTTTTTTCTGCAATCCACAATCTACGTTCAGGTCAGTGTAGAGTCATCTGCAAAGGTTGGGGCACTCCTGGTCTAATTTATTGATGCTCTAAGTGAAAATGAATACAAATTAACCTATTCTGTACAGAGAACAGACTTAATCAGTTCTACACCGTGAGGAATGAAGGTTCTGTTCAGGAACATTTCTCATTCATCGAGGTACAAACAGTGTAGATGTTCCCTCAAAGCTCCAGCAGTGGGTTTAAGGTCTGATTGCGGAGCTTAAATCAGGTCCTCCAGGTGAAAAGTTGGTATTTGTTCCTTTTCATAACCGAATGTTTTAAAACAGAGCAGTAGAGTAAAAGCCTGGAGGCGAGGCAGGGTGTGTGGAGTCAGTCCAGCTTAGAACAGGTCATTTCAGTGGATTATGGTTCAGTTATTGGTGTTGGTTCCACCCCAGTGATGAGGGGCACTGCCCCAGTGAGTTTAGTACCCGTTTCTGTGAGTGTAGTGCACAATTGCTGTACATAAACATATTGTGGGGGGAAATACGTAAAAGTGGCCTGTGCAACAGTTAAAGCACATTTTATAATTTTATTTTTGTAATTTATTAAACTTGGCAAATAAACAGAAATTGTGCACTGAAATTTGCTGAAAAATGTCGTGTCTTGGCTTATTTTCACTTGGAAAAATCAATGAAACGTGTAACGTGACCAGGGATGTTCAAACATCAGCATACGACTGTAAAATTAGAATATTTTTCTTTGTTTTCTGTGTATTTTCTGTTAATGATTCTTTACTAGTCCCTCAGATAATGTTAGTTAATTCAGGCCTTGGCCCACAAAGCATCATCAATATAATACATATTGCCCCGTTCACAAGCTCAAGGTTGCAACATAATAAACATAATAAATATTTTATTGAGTGAAATTTGCAGGGACATTTCCACATTAATGAACATTTCTGTAAATGTGCCAGTACAGCCAGCTTGGCTTCTTTTTAACTGTTTTTAATGCAGCTGATTGAGCATATTTACTGTAATTGACATGCTTTGCTGACTTGGTAGCAGTTCTTCATTGACTATGATCACTGTTAGAAATGAAGGTACCATGCAGGTACATGATTTGTTCATCAAGGTACAAACAATGTAAATGTACCCTCAAAGGTGCAACAGTGGTTTTAAGGTCCAATTGTGTACCTTAAATACGTTTTTCCTAGTGAAAAAGTAGACGTTTGCATCTTTTCATAAACTATTGTTTTAAAGCAGAACAATAAAATAAAAAGCCTGGAGTTGAGACGGGGTGTGTGGAGCCAGTACTACTTAGAAAATAGAAATTCAATGGATTATGGTTCAGTTATGTTCCCTGACTAAAGGTACTGAGATGGACCCCTGAGGGTCCCACCACAGTGACGAGAAACGTACTGCCCACTTTTTTCTGAGTGATTAGTGTCTCAAAATTTCAGCGTATGCGGCTTGTTGAGAAATCGTCATTCAGAATGTTTTGATGAAAAAATCTATATTATAGGGGAACCTAACAAGTCTGAATTGCGCTCAGTGACAAAAGAACCCAGGTTCAAAAGCGTTTAAAGCTTCTGAAAACCTGCACACAGAAAGTTATGTACAACGGTGACGCATACAGTGTGTCTGAAAAGTAGCATGCACCAACCACCTCTGTGAAATGCATGCATGAAAAGTGGTATATAAAGAAAATGTATGCATTTAACACCGTGTTAGGAATATTAGAATTACATATAAAAGGATGTATTGTCCGAGGAACGTATCACTTTTCCCTAGAACGGAAAAACATGACGTTATTTGCTTCTCAATGAGCAAATTATGCTGTAATTTTGAAATCTGTGATATTTCCTTTCTTTTAGTAGTGCGGTTTCACCCAGTTATTCCTGCCCAATGCTGCGATCTGCTCCTGTGTCTGATGCTGTAGCTCCATCTGTAGGCTGAATTGCAGTACTGCAGGTTCTCGCCATATTGTGGGACACTGTAATGCAGCATCAGTTCAAATTAATTAGAATCTATTTAGAATTAAATGGAATTTCCTGAGGTCGTTTAATTTAATTACTGAAGTCTTTTTAGACACTCCAGATTGTGGGTAATATTTTTACTTTAGTAATAGTCGCCCCCCCCCCCAGCTGTATATTAGGATTACATTTTCTCTTCGCTGTGCGATAAAGTGCGAACCTCACCTGCATGACTCGAACTAATTAATCATAATAAATTACTTCACCTGCTTTCCCCCTTTTCTGTAGTTTAATATTTCATACTACTGGTCAAACCTTATCCTGCGTTTATATTGCTTGTGTTATTATTTTGCAATCCGGTGTCGACCAGAGGAGGAATGAGTCTTGAGCTACATTTACATTACGTTTACTCGCTGCTCGAATCCTATTTTTTGCTCAGATCCGATCTCTCTGACTGAATGCTTCACACTGGTTTAGGTCAGTGATTCAAATCTGTCATTAATGTCATGAACCGGCCTGAGCTGACCCTCATGAGCTCCTCCTACTCAGTGACGTCACGTGACTGAATCACTGCATCATCAGCACAAACTAACGAGCAGAACGAGCTTCGCTGAGAAGATCATTAACTCTGATCAGCTCTCAGCTTCGTTATTAGAGCCAGACGGAGGAGAAAAAAGTGAGACGAGCTGCTTTTCCACCGTTTACAGGATTTAACGTCTGTTCGGCGCCGTTGCCATGGTAACGCTATATGATGGTCACACGCAGTGGAGAGAAAACACATGAATTCCGATCTGAGCGTCACATGAAGGTCGCATGGCCACGAATCGGATACGTATCCGTTCTAGGACCACATATGAAAGTGGTTCAGGTCGGATCTGAAAAGATCAGATTTGTGTCCATACAGCCCTGAAAACATCAGATCCGGATGGGATCTGGGACACTTCAGGCTGGTAATGTGCACTTAGCCTCGGTTCTTCTCAAGGTTTCTTCCTCCTGCTCTTAGGGAGGTTTTACTTGCCACTGACGCCGTTGGCGACGCTCATGGGGGATTGGACCCGGATTTTTCTGTAAAGCTGCTTTGAGACAACTTCTGTTGGAAAAAAAATAAAAATTAATTAAAAATAAACTTTAACTTAAACTTTGGTTAGAGTGCCATTCACAAAACCATCGTCATTCAGAGTGATTTAATGTAAAATGGTCTGTTCTAGAAAAACTTCAGGATTCAGAATCGTTTACTGGCGTGTTTATTACCTGTAAACGCTACCTTGCAGAAAGGTATTACGTTACTTGGCTTGAGACATCGTTTTTAGAAATCCGTCGTATTGGATATGCATGCAGGGTGTTGTAGGCAAAATAGTAATTTTTCTGATATCAACCTTAAAATAAAAAATAAAAAAGCTGTATTTGCGCTTTAAACATTGACACCTTGTTGCTTTCACCACCATTGTGAACAATTGGGAATTGAATTCCATCGGAATGCTGTGTAGTGTTTCTCTACAATGCACTACTTCACATCAGACCACTCTGAATGGCTTTGTTTACATTTCAGCGATTGGGTCATGCAGAAATGTTGAAATGTCGGTGGTCTTTTTAGCCCACCTTTGTGCAGAAAGCTGCAGAGCTGCATTTGGGATATTAATATTGTCTTGTCAAGGTTTTATTGTCATTCCATATTTGTACAGGTACACAGTGGAGTGAAATTACGTTCCTCCAGGAACATCACGGAGCAACAAGGAACACAAAGTATAAAGTGCAGACAAACAAAATTAAACTAGAAACAATAAATAAACAGACATTAGACACAGTAAACAGACAGGACAGTGCAGCACCGGCACAGCACTATAATAAAATAAAATACTATACAATAAAATGTGTTTAACATGGAGCTGTAAAGGCTTGTGTTGAACTGTTGTCCTGGTTTCTTGTCTGCAGATGCCATCAGTGCAGCTAATCCTCGCGTTATTGATGACGCTCGAGCACGCAAACTCTCTAATGAGCTGAAGAGATGCACGTACTATGAGACCTGCGCCACCTACGGCCTCAACGTTGAACGCGTCTTTCAGGATGGTAAGTGTTTTTTTTGTTTTTTTTTCCCTCACTATCAGGCCGGAGTGCATTTGCAAACACTTTCTTGCACATTTTATTTCACTCATTTTTTATGTTTTTTTTTTTTTTATACCTCCATCTGATCTGTGTTTAGGAACACAAAGCCTTTTTGTTTGTATTACGTGTTACGTAAAGTATCATCTGTTATGTAATCTGCTTATTCAGGAGTGGATTTTCGGGAAAGTCATTGTGTAACACTGGAACAAACAAAGCTTGCTGTCATGCATCCAGCAGATTTCGTCTCAGATTCAGCTAAATAATAAAAATAAATAAATCAAATGCCCACCACACTGTTCAGAACAGTTTCCTCCACAGCAGAGCATTGCTAAGGGCTGGTTAGGTGTCTTGCTGTGCGCTGATTGGACCATTTAAGCAGGAAACCTCAGAGACCAAGGTGACTTTTTTCTGTGGAATCGGCCGGCCAGCGAAGCTCTGAATCAGGCTTTAATCGCGTGTTAAATGGTCCATCTCGCCTCAGCTGAGCTGCTCTTCAGTCCTCCCAGCTCGTTGTTGTGTCTTAAAATTTAACTGTTTATCAGCAGCCACTGATTTCTTCTTTCTGTTGTCCAGATTTGTTTTCTAACTTATTTATGAATGCTATGGAAGATCGATGTCCTGGCCGGATGTAATTGTACAGGGTGCTGTCCCATTACTCTTTACAGTCTGTCCACTAGGGGGCACTCATTGTTAACAAATGAATGTAATTTTTTTTTTTAGTACTCGAGACTGCTCCAGTGGTCACCAGTGGTTTTAGTTGATCGGGCACTTTGTTAGTACCGTTGTAGCAGATTAGGGCTTGAATTAAACTCTGGATGATCTTTGGTGACCGTTATAACTGAGGTAAGATATCAGTGGAGGATGTTGTTGTAGCTTGAAACAGTGTTTCATCTTAGGTTTGTTTTGGCAGGTCCATGTAATATTGATCAAGGGGCAATTTGCCCTAAATATGACACGTTAATAAGCAGCATTTAATAAAACATTTTCAGTGCTGCGTGTTGTCCTACGTAGTTTTTCTGCGTTCAGCAAAATATTGCAGTAAACGACATACATGACAAAACAGTAGCGCCAAGTTTAAAAATGATTTTTTTTACAACTTTTGCAGAAAGGATTTTTTTTATTAATATAATAACAGTATTTTAGTACATTGCTGTCTGATATGCAATCAGCTTTTAGCATGCAGTTCATGCAGGTAGGTCATTCTACACAAATTGTCTATTTTTGTGTCCCCAGCATTTACAGACATATTACGCTTCGAAAACATGTTAGGGTTACAATTTATTTATATTTTAAAATAAAACAATAAGTTATTTTAATAACTGCACCATCTTGAGCCTCAGTTCAGCAGTCATGTTTTTTAAATCAATTATCTAGAACTCCAAGCATACAGAAGAGCTCGTCCTCACAGTCATGTGTAAAAGGGTGAGGTTATATTCTGAAGTAGAAAACACATTTTTCTGTAATTTGAACTGCAGTAATACACACATGACTACGAGATATATATATATATATATATATATATATATATATATATATATGATGAAAGTTGTGGTCCCCAGGAGTCGTGTCACTGGTGTTAATGCCTTAAAAAAAAAAAAATCACACTGGTCACGTCACTCGACTTCCTTTTACCGGTTTTCTGAAGATTTATAAAGAAGAACTGAAAGTCTGTTCAGTTCTCAGAGGTTTTCTTATTCAGCTCGTGATCTCATATGAAGCTTATAGCTGACGTCACTGGGGTGACCGACTTTATTCTTAGGGAATTGTGGAAAAATAGGATACAAATGGATTAACTTACGTATTTTAGTGCATGTTCCCTGATTGACAGCGTGTGGTTTGATGCTCTGCAGCAGCCGTTCTGTTAAATGTGTATTTTATTACTATTCATTATTATTTTTTTGTTAAAAATGTCCTGGTGTTACCTTTTCATGTAACACCTGACTCCTATGGATAGATAGAAGAGTGGACGTTTCTGTAGAATGACCCAGGTACTTTACGCTGGCTGTTGTTGACAGGTTCTCTATAATAGATGTACAGTATAAATGTGAGAGAGACGATTGGAGAGAGAGAGAAGAGCGGTCTTGAGTTTGAATATGTATGACAGACAGCATGCAGCCTCCAGAACTCTGTCTGTGGGGAAATCAGTTGGATCAAAACCCATTTCGTGCCTTTCTGCTGCACCACCCAGCCCTACAGGGCCCTCTTTTGCTCACCTGGGGCCCAAGTCCAGTACTGGGACCTGTGTATGTTTATATTTAAACCTACCTTTTTCATTGCCACATGGTTATTCTGGCGAATGGCCTTTTATTTTGCATCCTCTTGTCCTAATTATATAGTGTCTCTGCACGTTTTGGAACAAAAAGCAGTCGGCTGTTTTTCTAGATAATCCAGGCCTGTTACAATCATGATATTTATCTTCCGAATAATTGCCATATGAATAATTTCGATTGTGAAAGACAAATTGCATTAAAGTGCAAGCCTGATATGCCTGATAACAGATGTTAGTCGGCAGTGCCTGTTACCTCTCATTTCCGATGCGCCACTTTATTTTATTTGTTATTTAAATAGTCAACTTTTTTCCCTTTTTTTTTTTTTTTTTTTACAAACTAAAAATAAATTTTTTGCAGATTTGGTTAATAGAAAGTACATAAAAGTGTAATAGTGTGTTGGTTTAGCTGACACCTTGTGAAATGTGGTTATATAAAGCTAAGCTTTGTAAGATTTGATAGCTAGGTAGATAGATTATTGATCCCGAAGGAAATTTAGAAGCCAGTCAACACACAACACAGTTATAATAATAAGAGTGATGCAATATAAAAAGAATATATACAAAAAATCCCTATCTACAGGCATATATACAAATAGAAATATATAAAAATATGCAATAAGATCTATAACTTGAGATAAAAAAAGACATGTATGTACAAGGAGGTGTGGGTAACAGCCACAGTGACAATACTGAATAAAGATCTGCACATATTGGGACTGAAATAAAGTGCCTAAAGGGTGATTTAGTGTCTGAAGTGTCAAGATTTGCTTGTTAAAATTGAAAGAGTGCCTGGTGCACCTCCACAAATAACACCTTAAGATTATTTTGTTGCATACTGCTGTTACAATTTTCCGCTAGATTGGAATGCATTACTAAAAAGTGATGAAGACTGGTCTCCCAAATTATGGAAAAACAAGTTTTCCTAATTTTTTTTTTGGACAGAAAGGGTCCATATACAGGGTCCGTACACATATAGAAAGTAAGCTGTAAAACACATCCCCTCTACAGCCTATAACAGCTTAGCCTCATCTATGTATACTGAAGTTATAAGCAAGGCAAGTGTTTTTCTTACATAAACCCACACAAATAACATATCACTGATGGAAGAAAACCTAGTATCCCCGAAATGGGAACTTTACAGGAGAAGGAAAAAACCTACTTTGCTTTTAATGTAAGTCAATGGAACCAGAATTTTTTCCAACAAATTTTGGGCCGTTTCTTTTGCTTCATTCGTCATGAAGTTTACACACGTTGTAAAGGGCAGCAGGCGTTTTCAAATTATGTCAAAAACTGAAATACAAAGTAGATGTCTGGAAAAACGGGAGCATGCAAGCATGTCCGAACGCCGATCTGTGATCGGTCAGGATGCTTACAGCACCCAGCGAAATGTTTAGTTATTAGCCAGAGACTTATTTGCATCATACACACAGCTGCGATGTCGGTGCTACCATGAGGCCGATGTCGTGATGATGGTTCAGTAGCGATATATCGTGCACCTGTAACGTACGTTTATTTGTGTGCATGTGTATGGGGTGGGGTGGGGTGGGGTGGGGTGGGGGGTGGGGGGGTGGTGATTGGTTGTATGGCAGATGCAGGCAGGCTTGCTGAGCAGTGTAAAATCCTCGGCCCAGGAGGGAGATTTACACTCTAAACGCTTAGCCATTATCCCCTTAATTATTACACTGTTGGCTGCAGCCAAGTCTGCCGTAATTTAGCCCTGTGTGTGTGTGTGTGTGTGTGAGAGAGAGAGAGAGAGAGAGAGAGAGAGAGAGAGAGAGAGAGAGAGAGAGGCAAAAGAGAGGGAGCGTGTCTGTGCGATGGCCAAGCTCATCAGTAGCACAAAATGAGAAGAAGAAAGGGCTAAATTTCTTATCATTACCGACGCTGTCTCCTTGCATTTCTCATTCCATCATCCTCAATTAATCACGCATTCTAATTATCCACTGTAGTGGAATTCATTGATGAGTACCAAAATGATTATTTTAATGTTTTGTGTCGCAATGGCGTCTTGATTTCTTCAACCCCCCCCTCCCCCCCCGCCCAGAGGGGTGTGTGTGTGTGTGTGTGTGTGTGTGTGTGTGTGTGTGTGTGTGTGTGTGTGTGTGTGTCCACGCATGCCCACACACTACATTTCGTTTGCTTGACTTGGGCTTATTCTTGCATCAAAGCAGTGCAGTGGCCATAATTACTATGCACATGACCTTAATTTCCCAATGAAGTCTTGGTCTGTTTCTTCACTACAGGCGGAGTCTCTTCGTTTAGCAGGCTGTGTACAACACAATAGTCCTGCTCACCGAAAAATAATTGGATATGAGCTCCACCATAACATCGTCCCCTCATTAGACGTGCTGCAGACGAGCCTTTTGTCTGTCTGTTTTTCTGAGTTTTCTCTTTGACCCATCTCTGATGATTTCCCCAGCTTGAAGCAGTAGCAATGTTCGGTGTGACGCTGGCCTTTCAGTTTCAGTCAGTTTTAAGACAACACTAACACTAGGGATATTAATATATACGAATGTATCTGCTGATTCAGATACATGAACGTTTATAAAATGTTGAGTGTGGGAGTTCAGCTGCCTGGATTAGCAATACGAAAAAAAATACAGCATTAATTTCTGCCAAAGTTACGAGAAACAAATAACAGTGTAGTAAAATGAATGAAGTGTCTCTGGGTCAGTGCCGCTCTTGTCACTGGGGTGGGACCCTCAGGGGTCCATCTCCATACCTTTAGTGAGGGAACATAACTGAACCATAATCCACTGAAATGATCTGTTCTAAGCTGGACTGACTCCACACACCCCGCCTCGCCTCCAGGCTTTTCTTCTACTGTTCTGTTTTAAAACATTCGGTTATGAAAAGGAACAAATACCAACTTTTCACCTGGAGAAACTGATTTAAGCTTCACAATCAGACCTTAAACCCACTGCTGGAGCTTTGAGGGAACATTTACACTGTTTGTACCTTCATGAACAATAAATGAACACCTGAGAACTATAGTAGAATTCAGATCTATAGCAGATTTTAATGTAAGTTTCATGTTTTTGGAAACTGTTTTTTAATGTTGTATTGCACTTTTTTACACATTTGTGTTTTTTTTACTAGTTTCTTGTTACCGATTAAAATAAGGCCAGTGTGTAGTGTGTTAATTACAGACTTTCTGGAGTGTCCTTGAAATTATTTTTTTCCCCCCAATTATTTAATAAGGTTTTACCTTTATATCACAATTACATGTTTAAAAAAAAAAAAAAAAACATCTAATCTGAAACTCCAACCACTCTTACCATCATTCATGAAAATTCAACCACTACATTTCTGCACTAAACGGGTAAATCTGTGAAAAACCTTCAAAATAAAGTGTGCAGCTTCCGTGTTACATGCCGGGAAGCTGCAGCCTCAGCCACGCTGTCTGTGTGGGCGGAGCATCATCTGTGTGTGCTCTGACGGAGCCACAAATCCCCCCAAAATAAACCCCTTAAAAATATTAACACACATTTTGAATTGCAGAGTCAAATATTTCAGTCTGAAAACAAAACACACAAATTCTGTGAAACTCTGTTGGGTCAGTAATTCTAAAATAAAATAGAAAAAATAAAAACTTTGTCAGAAAAGTTGGATCATTAGGAGTCCGACGCACAGGTCTTCCAGCTTTCTAGTATTTTTAAACGGTTTATTTTTCTCTAGATCATATATTTACTGTAGATTTTTCAAAAATATTATTCTATCAAGCATACGCCCCTTTTTTCCTCTGATTTTTTACATTTTTTTTATTTCAGAATTAATAAAAGTGCAGTTCAGCCAGGAAACAGCAGTCAAGTCTGGGTGGCGCATCTGAAATCTTTTCCATGTCTTTTGAAAGCAGTTTCCTGCTCTGTGTGCCATGATGGAGCCAAAAACACCCCCAAAATTAACCACTTAAAAATATTACCGCACATTTTGAGTTGCAATAGTGAAATATTTTAGTCTGAAACATCCACAAAGTGGCTGTGAAACTCTGGTGGGTCAGTAATTTTAAAATAAAATGAAAAATAATTAAATTATTGTTAAATAATGTAATTATTATTAAAAGTAATTGTTTAAAACATTGTCAAGTTGTCGGCACATTAATAGCATGACACAGGTTTATTTTTCTCTAGATTACATATTTAATGTAGATGTTTCACATTATCCTCTAATATTATTCTATCAAGCGTGCGCCCCTTTTTCATCTGTATTCTTTTTATTTTATTTCAGATTTAATAAAAGCGCAGTCCAGCCAGGAAACAGCAGTCATTTTAAAAAGCGTTAGAGAAATCGATGGATTACGTTTCAGTATTACGCATGTTTGATGATGCCGTTATTTGTGCCTGAATCAATTGTTATTCCCTCAAATTCATAACTCTGTGTGGCACAAAAGTCTATACAGCCGAGTTTGCCCACGTTACACTGAGGACCTTGTCTGGCCTTTCGTCTCTTATAAATGGTAATTGTCAGCAGTTGCGCATGCAGCAATACAGTGGCTTAAATTGTCGTAAATCAAGCAGCGCAGGCCATCAAGATCACAGAGTCGTGGAATGCCATTGCATGAATAACAAGAGCATTAACCATTAAAAATAATTGGCAGAGTAGTTTTCGGCATTAAATTTATGTAACAGAGTGTTTGCGAAATGGCCAGTGGACAAATAAAGAGCTATTTTATTTATTCAGGGTCAGGGAGAGGTTTAGCCCAGTGGAACGTGGGTGTGGGAGGGGATTGTATGTGATGCTATATTTGCATGTTTATATGATTTTCTGTTGAATAGTCTGGAGCCCTGTGTGTGTGTGTGTGTGTGTGTGTGTGTGTGTGTGTGGCAGTCTTTTGGTAAAGGTGAGGGATCTTGACATCTCCCCAGCCTGCGTCCATCAGTGCACTAATTTAATTATCCTAATTACCTCTCCACCTCACTCCACCCCCCCCCCATCCCCCCCTCGCTATCCAGCCAGCCGCAGTGTCAGAGCAGAGGATGGAAACCTTCGTTAGCACACGCTAACTACTAACGAGCTCTGCTGTGTCTGTCTGTCCGTCTGTCTGTCTCTCTCTATCTCACTCTCTGCTTTGGCCTTTAATATCCTCTGATTATTCTCCATTGTCACTGTCATATACTTTCATTGCTGTAATTAGTTTAGTTGTTGCCGTTGTTGTTTAATTGTCACCGGCGGCTCTCGGTATGAGGCATTGTTCCTCATGGTGAGTGGTAGCCCACTTAGAAGACTGAGGACCACCCCCAAAAGACGCAGTAGTGATGATATTGCATTGTTTGTTCCATTGTACTGTCTTCATTCTGAAATTGACTTAATTAGGAGAGGAAGTGTGGAAGTCCGAAGTGGCCATGAGCTGTTGCTCTAATAACAACATAACTTGCTATTTCATGATGAGTTTTGTTAGCAACTCATTATTTCAAGATGTGTTATCTTGAGATAACAAGATAACGCATTTATCTCAAGAAAACTTTTGTTGTATTGTGATAAGTAACTTCGTATTTCAAGATAAGTTTTGTTATTTTAAGATAAGTAGCTCATCGTCTCAAAATTAGTATCGTTATTTTGAGAAGATGAGTAACTTGCTGTTTCAAGATGACAAATTTATCTTGAGATAAGTATCTCAAGATAACTATCTTGATTACAAGATAGTTAGCTTATTTCAAAATAAATGTTATCTTGAGATAAGAAGATAAAACACTCACATTATTTTAAGATTATCGGGGCTGCATCTGTCATTCAAAGAGGGCGATCATAAGGAAACCCAGCAAATTATGACAGCCCCCTTAGAGTTAGACCACTTTGTCCTCTAAATATTTTGACTTTTTTCTCTGAACATTACGACTTTATTCCCGAAATATTACGATGTTGTTCTTGAAATATTACGACTTTATTCCCGAAATATTACGACTTTATTCCCGAAATATTACGACGTTGTTCTTGAAATATTACGACTTTATTCCCAAAATATTACGCCTTTATTCCCGAAATATTACAACTTTATTCCCGAAATACTTTGTTCCCGGAATATTACGACTTTATTCCCAAAATATTACGTCTTTATTCCAGAAGTATTACGACTTTATTCCCAAAATATTACAACGTTGTTCTTGAAATATTATGTCTTTATTCCCGAAATATTACGACTTTGTTCCCGGAATATTACGCCATTATTCCCGAAATATTACGACTTTATTCCCGAAATATTACAACTTTATTCCCGAAATATTACGACTTTGTTCCCGGAATATTACGCCATTATTCCCAAAATATTATGACTTTATTACCGAATATTCCGACTTTATTCCCGAAATATTACGTCTTTATTCTTGAAATATTACGACTTTATTCCCAAAATATTACAGCGTTGTTCTTGACATATTACGCCATTATTCCCGAAATATTACGACTTTATTCCCGAAATATTACAACTTTATTCCCGAAATACTTTGTTCCCGGAATATTACGCCATTATTCACAAAATATTACGACTTTATTCCCGAATATTACGACTTTATTCCCGAAATATTTCGTCTTTATTCCAGAAGTATTACGACTTTATTCCCAAAATATTACAACGTTGTTCTTGAAATATTATGTCTTTATTCCCGAAATATTACGACTTTGTTCCCGGAATATTACGCCATTATTCCCGAAATATTACGACTTTATTCCCGAAATATTACGACTTTGTTCCCGGAATATTACGCCATTATTCCCAAAATATTATGACTTTATTACCGAATATTCCGACTTTATTCCCGAAATATTACGTCTTTATTCTTGAAATATTACGACTTTATTCCCAAAATATTACAGCGTTGTTCTTGAAATATTACGCCATTATTCCCGAAATATTACGACTTTATTCCCGAAATATTACAACTTTATTCCCGAAATATTACGCCATTATTCCCAAAATATTACGACTTTATTACCGAATATTCCGACTTTATTCCCGAAATATTACGTCTTTATTCTTGAAATATTACATCTTTATTCTTGAAATATTACGACTTTGTTCCCGGAATATTACGCCATTATTCCCAAAATATTACGACTTTATTACCGAATATTCCGACTTTTTCCCGAAATATTACGTCTTTATTCTTGAAATATTACGTTTTTGTTCTTGAAATATTACGTTTTTGTTCTTGAAATATTACGACTTTATTCCTGAATATTACAACTTTATTCCCAAAATATGACGTATTTATTCCCGAAATATTACGACTTTCTTCCCAAAATATTACGACCTTCAGTGGCCCTAAAACGCTGCTGTAGACTTGCAAAGTCACTGTGCAAATCTTATATAATGAAAAGTGGAAAAAATAGCAAAAAAGTAACGTTAAAAAAGAGATTAGATATTTGCAGTGACTGCGAGAAGCTTCTTCTTTCCGTATTTTCTTTTTACATCTGCAAAAATGGACTTTGTTACCTGCGTGAATGGAGCAGTGCTTCCGAAAGCAGAGAGACGCGCCTGAGCGTCATGGCTCCCCGTGTCAGATTGAAGCTCCAGTTCTCCGCGTCCAGCAGAGTCTCCTCTGGTGAAGAGCCCGTGTGCGGTGTGTACTTGTTTGTGTTTATGTATATGGGTGCGTGTGTGTGTGTGGAGCAGGTCTGAGAGCTGGTGTAATTACTGAGCAGTAAGTGAGGTAGCTCTCTGACCTTTGTGTGGGATCCCTGGCGGGCGGCTCATCTGCCAGCCCGCCGCTCCCTCCGACTCATTAGTTAATATTTATAGCACTCTGCTGCTAAGCGGCCTGACAGCAGCCTAATAAACTCACCAGGGCGCTCCCCCTCCCTCCCCCCCCTCCCCCCCCTCCTTTTATCCCCTCTTTCTCTCTCACTCTCTGGGTGCTGGAGGAGAAAGGTCAGCCTGTAGTATCGGCTCAGCATTTAGCGTGGAGGTCATGACCTCTGGTGGACGACATGGAACAAGGTTTCTAGTCAGCAGGCGTTTCTGACCCGTTAGATGCAGGTCAGCTCACAAAAAAACGAACCCCTTTAAAGAGGCTGCACGTGAAATACAGGGATACAGACAGCTTACAGTAGACAAATTAGCAGTGATGATGCAAACTCACTGGGATGGCTGATATGATAGTGCCAGAGTATGAAAACACTCCCTCCAATTAGTGGTTTTGGCCATTTCAGCCACACTTTGTAATAATGAGTGTACAAAATAATCACACAGCTTCATGGATTCGGTTTCTGTGGCCGAGCAGCTTTGCAGCAGCTCTTTGTGAAAGACCCTCTCCTCTTTCAGCAGGACGGTGCACTATGAACGAAGCAAGATCATAAATAAATAAATACATACATAAGACCACCTTTGGGATGGACTAGAGCGCTGACCGAGAGCCAGGCTTTACCGTCCAACATCACTGACCAACCTCACTAATGCTCTTCTGACTAAATTGAAGACTCTCCGCATCCATGATCCAAAATCTAATAGAAAACTTTCCTGGATAAGTGAACGTTGTTTTGCAGCCACTTCTTCTTATTAATGTGGTTTTAAATTGATGTTCAACAAGTGCATATGGTTGTGATGTCATTTTGGACACGTAGCTCCACAGTAAGCTTCTCTAAGCACATAGTGAATAAATAGCGGCAGAACTTTCATGACATCGGCGAACTACATGTTTCTACAAAAAGAGGATTTTAAGTGGTTCAGACACAGCAGTGCTGGAGTTTTTAACCACCTCAGTGTCGCTGCTGGACTGAGAATAGTCCACCAACCAAAAACATCCAGCCAACAGCGTCCTGTGGGCAGCGTCCTGTGACCACTGATGAAGGACTAGAGGATGACCAACACAAAATGTGCAGCAGCAGATGAGCTGTCGTCTCTGACTTTACATCTACAAGGTGGACTGACGAGGTAGGAGTGTCTAATATAGTGGACAGTGAGTGGACACAGTGTTTAAAACCTCCAGCAGCACTGCTGTGTCTGATCCGCTCGCACCAGCGCAACACACACTAACACACCACCACCACATCAGTGTTACTGCAGTACTCAGAATGACCCACCACCCAAATAGTACCTGCGCTGTGAGGGTCTATGGGGGTCTTGACCACTGAAGAACAGGGTAGCAGAGTATCAGAGAAACAGATGGACTACAGTCTGTAACTGTAGAACTACAGAGTGCAGCTATACAGTAAGTGGAGCTGATAAAGTGGACAGAGAGGGTAGAAACAAGGAGGTGGTCATGATGTTATGCCTGATCAGGGTGTGTGTATTTGGCTTAATTTGTGCTGTTGATTTTATGGATCTAAAGCATTGGTGTCAGAAAGCAACACCAATATAATAAAATAATATAATATTCCAGTATATATCAGTACATCACAGCTGTCGGAAGAAAACCTTGTATCTCCATTTTTGTTGTTTTTCAGTTTTTGGCATGTTTTGGAAATACCAGTCACCCTTTACGTTGTATGTAAACTTCATGATGAATGGCCCAAAAGAAACGGCCCAAAATGACTTGGAAAAAATTCTGGTTCCATTGACTCACATTAAAAGTAAAGCAGGTTTTTTCCTTCTCCTGTAAAGTTCCCATTTTGGAGATACGTGGTTTTCTTCTGACAGCAGCGATAAGCACCCTCAAAAATGAGCATGAATACTGCTTTGTATTGCTGTTTAACACAGTCAGTTTCTGCTGTATGAATTACGATACGGTGAACCAGCGTGCTTGCTTCTCTCACAAAACCAGTGGCAGAAAGATGTGCCATAAATCTGATCAAACGCGAGTCGTTGCCACCAGGATAAATGGCTGCCGCTCACTGGGGAGCTGAGATTGATGGGTAAAGTTAAATTGCATTAGCCGTGTAGTTTAAATATTTAACACAGTCTTATCATAACTGTTCTTAACACTTAAAGTAAAATACAGCCGGGGTGGCCGTTTGCGGATGTGTGGGCATATATCTCCCGGCCACGTCCGTTCGCCTGCCTCATTGTTCGTGGTAACCTGTGGCGGTTATTAACGGTGACGTTATGGTTTTGCTGAGCGGTCACGAACGGCCACGATAGCAAAAATGTGTTTGTTGCTGCGTCCACGCAGGCTGTGGCATCCCGATGGGCGAGGAAGATGCCTTCTGAGTGTTGTGTTTGAGTCTAAACAAACACAGATGTGTGCTGTTGGTGTAGCAGCAGATTGACTTCTGTGCGTGTGGGTTGTAGTCGTGCGTCAATGCCGGCTGCCCTTGGACAGAACTCTCTCACCTGAAGGTAAATGTTTATGGCCGAATCATCATTAAAGCTCAGGCCTTTAATAGATCCAATTAAAACAATGGCTTCATTTCCAGGGGAATGAAAGTCGGAAATGTTTATTGGGAGAAGAGTAATTGAGTTCTGGAGGTGGAGGCTCTTTTAACTCCCTCTAGCCCTGAAGGAAGTGCGCGTCCACCCTAGCAAGGGGAACTGCCGCCCCTGAGAGCGTTTGCGAGGAAAGGCCTCTTCTTAAAATGAAGCAGACACAGGTTACATGTAACATTTTATGCAGTTTGTGATTTAGGCTTTAAAAGTATAAGACGCATTAAGTAGGAAATCCACTGATTTTTCAAAATTGCGTGAAAATTCAATGGTTAAGATGGGAACAAAATCGGGGTGGACAGGGAGGAAATATACCATCTCAATACTATGTACACAATATATAGGTTTTTTAGGCTTTATATGTTGGAACAGACCAAAAAAAACATTTAGCTACTTTTAAACAATCAGAAACTATAAATACAATGATTTTTAATCAACATTTTATATGATGTGCTGCACTGATGATGCTGGTGTCTGCCATATGCAGCAAAAAGCTCTGAAACAGTCGTTCTGCGGGTTTTCTTCTGACTTTTTTTCTTGTAGAAAAACGTCACGACTCTGGTGGTGAAAGGAGCCGGGGGTCACAATGTGTACAGTGCAGATATTTTCTTTATCTTTCTCAAAACACTGAAGTGTCTCTGAAAAACCTCAGTTTGGAGGATCATGTCACCTTATCACTTCGCCCCACCCCTCTATCTCAACTGGAATCGGGACACCCTGCCCCTAGATAGGGTGAAACGGAGGGGTAGGGCTAAGTGGTGGGGCGAAGGGTGAAATGGGATTGGGCCTTTGTGTACATCTTAAACATTTAAACGTGCAGAAGTTTGAAAAGTGCGATGATCAGTACTTCTGTTGATTTTGTAGGAAAATTGAGTTAATTCAGCCGTCAAGATGTACGTGATGTATGTGCTGTTGTCCAGTGTTAGACAATTGTATGTCGTAGTGACAGATAACACAAGCCTTTTATTTATTTATTTATTTGCTTGAGGCATCACTCATAATAAAAGCAGCTTCATCAAACATTTCGCCGCTGTCGGAAGAAAACCTCGAGTCTCCAAAATAGTAACATTACAGGAGAAGGAAAAAAAACCATATTAAACTTTGAGTGTAAGTTTATTGTAAGTTTCTTTTAGTCCATTCGTCATGAAATTTACACACAATGTAAACCAGGCATTTCCAGATCATGTCAAAAACTGAATAATGAAAAAAATGGAGATACGAGTTTTTGTTCCGACAGCAGCGATGTGGAAGATGTCGGGATGTAATATTAACAATTTGTTATTTGGTCATTTTAAGCATAACCTACTGTTCATGGTACTAAAAGCTTAGGTTTATTCATGTCCCTGAATTTGCTGGGAAAATATTTTCGTGGTGAAGGAAGCTTTCTCCGACAGACCCTCTACCCTGGCCAGCTCTGGGATCAATGTAGCTGGTAGGGAGAAGATGACAGAGCACTTGAACATCTCTCTGCTGAGCATGGCTGATTGCCACCGCGGTCGGCGGCCCATCAATCGATAAGGGCCAGCGGGGAGCGATTGATTGACATCGCCCTTTTGCACGCGCCGATAGCTCTCTCCGCGAAGGCTTGAGTAATGAACATGGCGTAATAATAGTTAAATAATGGGCGTGCTGGGGGTGTGGGGGGGAGACTAGAGGAGAGTGATGGTAGAATCAGGGGCGTGGGTCAGCACTGCGAGACAGCCCCTTATGAGGGATAATGAAGTGGACTAGTCCAACCAGGGGGAGAGTAGAATGTCAGTGTGGGAATCATTTTTAGTATATATCAGCGGCTGTCATCCTGTTCCTGTTGATCTTAGTCTCGTTCTAGTCAGGTGATGGAGTATTTTATTTTTTTTGTGTGTGTCCAGCTCTGACGTGTTCTTTGTGTTTGTGTTCAGTGGCTCAGAAAATTGTTGCAACCCGGAAGAAGCAGCAGCTGTCAATCGGACCCTGCAAGTCCCTCCCCAATTCACCCAGTCACTCTTCAGTCTGCTCGGCGCCTGTGTCGGCCGTACACATCAGTCAGGTGAGTGTACATCCTTGGGCTGTCCACAGTCAGTCCACAAGGCCTGATAAAGTTTATCTCGAACTTTAAGAGTATCAAACTAGAGAAGAGGTCTGCACTACTGCAGATTCCCGTGGGACCCGACAGCAGGGAGGGACAGCGGGAGCAGGCGGGAGCAGGCGGGAAATCAAATCCCTTCAGGCGGGAATGGGCATATAGAGAAATCCTGCCAATTACTGAACAGCCTAAATAAAGTAGAACAATCACTAAACCACATATGTAAACAGTGTGACAGTAAAGCAGTTAAAATGAGTCCATCTCGAGTAAACGATCACGTGAACTCTCAGAATTCTCGTAGGTGAGCGATGCGGAAAGTCTTGCTTTTCGTTTTGGCTCCCATGTTAAATAATCAGCACGTTCGAACATGAGTCCCAGACGGCGCGCTAAAGCAGTGCAGCGTTAAGAGAACTGATAACTGATGTTTTTATAAAGCAGAGAGACTGATGTGACCGTCTGTCCGTCTGGAAAAAGGAACGTCTGTATAACTTCCTCGCTGCTCCGCTCCACAGCTCTAACGCTGTATGAACGAAAGGCCAACACCTTCCAGTGGGAGCGGGAGAAACGAGTTAAGTCTCGCGGAAGTCTCTTCCGCGAGACTTAACTCGAGAGTTTAAGCTGTGGAACTTGGACTATAGAACGTAAAACTAGTTTGCACCTTAGAGGGTCTCAGTGCGTAGTTCAAGCGTTGACATTAAATAAATCTTATTTGCTTTATAACATGACCAGTGAACGTACACATGCTTTCTGAGTGTTTATGGGTGTTTTATAGTCGTGGGCTGGAGGTTAGGGAGCCAGCCCTGTGACCGGAAGGTTGCCGGTTCGATCCCCTCGGCTTACGGTCCATGACTTAAGTGCCCTCGAGCAAGACACCTAACCCGCAGTTGCTCCCTGGGCACCATGGACAGGGCTGCTCACTGCCCGCCTGGTGTGTGTGTTCACTAGTGTGCATATATGTGGCTGTTTCACTGCACGGATGGGTTAAATGCAGAGGTCTAATTTCACAGTGTGCAAACAAACACAGTGGCAAATGGTTCTGAATTCTATTCAATTCTATTCTAATGCTGAAATAGTGATAAATCCCCAAAAAAAAGTTTTCTTTAGCGACATTTTGAGTATATGTTGAGCTACATGGTCCAACCTTCTGTTCGCTATGGCTTCAGCTATAATTCACACGACAAAACGGTAGTCAGTGGTACAGTTGATTAGTTGACCGGTCAGCTTGCAGGGCTGTGCCCTAAAGAAGGCGTACGCACATACATGTAGACAAAACCCTCTTATGTATGATTCAGAAGTCTTTTTCTCTGAAATAGTGATGCAAGCTTGCTCTCTTCCTGGCTGCACGTGCTCAGACTGGTTAATCCCACATGACTCGTATCGCCCCCCACAGCTCGGTCCTCATTGATTTCTCATTATCGGTGTATAACGTGGCCCCGGTGTGTCTAGCCCACATTCTTCCTTAATAGAGCAGCGAATCTCACGCACCACTTCAGTGAGCATTCAGGACCTGCGTGTATCAGTGCTTTTTGGCTTCACATCTGTGTGATTACACCATCAAAAACTTTTAAAAGAACTGTTTCATGTATGCTGTGCCTCTGTGATGTTATCCTAAAGTGTAGCATCATATAGTTTCAATGAATCTCAGACAAAACAGACATCAAGCAACAAAAGTCACATATTCCATCAACAACAGTGATTTTCAGAGTGTGTGCAGTTGTGTGTATAGCATATGTACATTGCTATGTATTAGAAAGCTGCTGTGTGTGTATATACATATATACGCACACTCACCGGCCACTTTATTAGGTGTTCAATTGCTTGTTAACACAAACAGCTAATCAGCCAATCACACGGCCTCAACTCAGTGCATTTAGGCATGTAGAGGTGGTCAAGACACCTTGCTGAAGTGCAGACGGAGCATCAGAATGGGGAAGAAAGGGGATTTAAGGGGCTTTGAACGTGGCGTGGTTGTTGGAGCATTTCAGAAACCGCTGATCTACTGGGATTTTCACGCGTAAACACCTCTAGGGTTTAGGGTCCATGGAAGCTAAAACAACAAGAATTTCCTGTAGAATTGTTAAGTTAAAATCATGAAAAATAAAATCATAGACAGTTCGTCATATTTCAAAAGTGGAGATCAAATCTCAAGGCAGATAACTTGACTTAATGTCTAGATGATTACAGTATATTATCATTTAATAACTACTTGTTCACAGAATTCTTAAAATTTTGAATTAAATAATATTGCAAACATATGAACTCTAATATTTTGAGTCTATTTATAGGTTCAGTATATCTCTTTGGTGTTTGTGTGTAATGTATTTCTGCCTGTCCCTGATGTTATGATGTCATGTGTTGCACAATGACAACAGGTACTTTTTCAGTACTGAAAAATCAGTGCTGCACTCTAAATACTCTAGAATTACAGACTGCAGTCCATCTGTTGCCGCACAGTTTGTCAGCCACCCTCTGCTTCATTCATCATTAGTAATTTTGAAGGACCACTGATATTATTTAGGTGGGAGGACCATTATTAACACTGACATTCACACGGAAGTGATAAAGTAGCGTGTGTGGTGCTGGTATGAGTGTATCAGACACAGCACTGTTGGTAGGGTTTATACACGTCACTGTTAGTTTGAGAGTCGTCCGCTATCCAAAATATTAAGCCAAGAGCAGCTCTGTGGTCTCGAGCCCATGTGTCGAACACAAGGCTCGTGGGCCAGATCAGGCCCATGAAACAATCCAATCCGGCCCACAAAACCATTTTTATTTCTTTATTAGCCAAATTTACAGTGTGCTGCACTACAGTTCCCAGCGTGCACTGCTACGTAATGTGTGCTTTGACTCTTACCCCAACAGCAGTCTATGGGACAGGGGTTACACCTCAATTCTACACAGTTCCACACCAGTCATATCATCAAACACACTAGCTGCACTTCAGCTGCAGTTCAACCAATATAAACACCAAACGTCAGCTCAGAAACTGAGCCCAAGAATGAATGAGCTTACAGTAAAGACAGGATGTTAGGTGTCTAGTTCAAGCACACAGGTAGGTTTATAAAGACTGAGCGCCTGGGGACGTTTAAATGTTTAATGTTTGAAGTATTCATGTAATATTTCAAGGTCTGTTGCATGTGCCTGTAATTTACTGCTGAAGGTTTTGTGCATTTTGAATAAATAATGGCCAGTTAGCGCAACATTCATTAAAAATGAAATAAAACACAGCCGCTCTCTGGCCCGCAGTTTGTGAGATTTTTAAATATCGCCCCTTAAGTGTTTGAGTTTGACCCCCCTGATCTAGAGGATGGCTGACACAGATTATACACTCACCGGCAATTAGCTCATCAGCCAGTCACATGGTAGCACATAAGCTCAGTGCATTTAGGCATGTAGAGGTGGTCAAGACGACTTGCTGAAGTGCAGACCGAGCATCAGAACGGGGAAGAAAGGGGATTTAAGGGGCTTTGAACGTGGCGTGGTTGTTGGTGCCAGACGGGCTGGTCTGAGTATTTCAGAAACTGCTGATCTACTGGGATTTTCACACACAACCATCTCTAGGGTTTACAGAGAACGGTCCGAAAAAGAGGAAATATCCAGTGAGCGGTCAGTTGTGTGGACGAAAACGCCTTGTTGATGTGAGAGGTCAGAGGAGAATGGGCAGACTGGTTCCAGATGATAGAAAGGCAACAGTAACTCAAATAACCAACCAGAATCTCTGAGGAACGTTTCCAACACCTTGTTGAAAGTGTGCCACGAAGAATTAAGACAGTTCTGAAGGCAAAAGGGGGTCCAGCCTTTTACTAGCAAGGTGTTCCTAATAAAGTGGCTGGTGAGTGTACATTTTAACAGATGGTCTCTGACTGTACATCAGCAAAATTGTCAGTGGAGTGTTTGTGTAAAAGTTTTATATGCCCATTGCTTTCATGGAATGTGCAGATCCTGACTGTGAAGCTGTTCAAAAAATCTTTACCCTCACAGACTGAGAGTAGTCAGTGGAAGGAAGAGCGAGACTTCAGTCTTGCCAACTTTCCCTTTTGCCCTCTCTCTTAGTCTTTTTCATTGTGCATGGTTTATGCTGAATGAGCTCAGTTTATTTATTAACATCCTGGGTTAAAACGTTTAAACCTCTGTCTCTCTTTGTCTCTCCGTATGATAGACTAGTAATGGAGGAGGCAGTCTGAGTGATTACTCCTCCTCCGTGCCCTCCACTCCCAGCACCAGCCAGAAGGAGCTGCGTATTGATGTGCCCCAGACAGCCAACACCCCAACGCCGGTCCGCAAGCAATCCAAACGCCGCTCCAACCTCTTCACGGTCAGCCTGCGCCCATGCACGCATATTCATTGCTGGCTGTTAGTCTGTTGGTTATACAACATTCTGATGATCACTGCTGTCAGAAGAAAACCTTTTATCTCCATTTTTTGTTGTTTTTCAGTTTTTGGCATAATTTGAAAATGCCTGCTGCCCTTTACATTGTGTATAAACTTCATGAGTGGACTAATAGAAATGACCTAAAATGACTTGGAAAGACGTCTGGTTCCATTGACTTGCATTAAAAGTAAAGTAGGTTTTTTCCTTCTCCTGTAAAGTTGTAAAGGTTTTCTTCCGACAGCAGCAATATGTGAAATTCAGCTGTTAATTTACTTTTATTTACTTTTCCAACTTTCCAGTCTAACAGCTTTACTAATCATGCACAAATCAGAATCAAGCCTTATTGGCCAGGTATGCTTACGCATACAAGGAATTTGGTTTTGGTTACAGGAGCTCGCAGTGCACAGTATCAGACAGACATCCACATGTAGTGAATAAAATAAAATAAATATAAAATATAACAAGATAAAATCAAACATGTAGTCCTACCACCTCTCTCTCTCTCTCTCTCTCTCTCTCTCTCTCTCTCTCTCTCTCTCTCTCTCTCTCTCTCTCACTCACTCACTCACTCACTCACTCACTCACTCACTCACTCACTCACTCACTCACTCACTCACACACACACACACACACACACAGAGTCATATCTGTAAACCTAACAATGTGTTAAGTGTGGGTCTAAAGTTAAAGTGCTGAGTGCAGCAGCAGTTAAAGGGTGTAAAGTGGCAGAGAAAGGGATCAATGAGGTGACCGTCAGATAAATGGGGTAATAAGTGGGGTAAATTAGTAACATGCTATTTATTTATTTATTTATAAGTAAGTAAGTATCAGACGTATCTTGCAGCACGCTTCTTAAATCAAATTAATAGCAGTGTGCGGTAGTTTCTGTTACTGTCTAACTTTGAGTATCTCACTTTGGGAATTAAAGTTTTAGTAGCTGTTGAATAAGTGGGTGCTGTATAAGCGTGAATTCTATACATGTAAGAGGACAGTGACGAGGCCACGTCGGCATCAGGCTGACCCCTCACGTTTCCTTGACCTTTCAGAAGGACTGCATGCGCCCCTTGGCACACCGTCTGTAGTCTAGGACAGAGTCAAACTCAATTAGCGGCTAGCCTGCCTCTCACTCTAAAACATCTTCTCCCCTCCCTTCCACAGTCTCGCAAGGGGAGCGAACCAGACAAGGAGAAGAAAGGACTGGAGGGCCGCGCAGACAGCATTGGAAGTGGCCGCGCAATCCCAATTAAGCAGGTAGGGTCTGGCCAGCCGTCTGCGCAGGGATAATTGGGGTCCGGGAGCGGCGTGTTGCTGACGAGGGGGCCTGTGATCAGCACTCGGACCCTCGCCGGGCCCGTTTGATGCCGTCTCCTTGATTAACAGCGAAAGCATACACTTGACATCAATTAGAGCTGGGATCCCCTGTGTATTGAAACAAGATCATTAGGATAAGGAGTGGGAAGGGATTTCTCTCTCTCTCTCTCTCTCTCTCTCTCTCTTTCCCTCTTTCCCATCTCTTTCCTCCTATCGAGAATAGTATGAAGCTAAAAGGGTCTTAATGAAGTGTGGTCTGCTGGTCGACATATGGACCCCCTCCACCATCCTCCCTTCCTCAAAACCCAGCCCTTTCCTGTAGAGGGGAAAGCTTTGATTGGACTGTTGCTATACACCCCCCTTCACCTCCACCCCACTGTGTTCTGCGAGAGATTGTTTGAGTTGGCTTTAATTTGTCACAAACAAGAGAAAGGGGGGATGAGGGGGCGGGGGGGGCGCTAGACATCCTCCGCTGCGTGTCTCAACTGGAGTGTAAGAATCAGGTAATTAGCGCCACTAATCGCGCCCTCTCATGTCAGTGCAGCGGCCTTGTTTGTAATTTTCTAATGAACAAATTGCATCTCTGATTAGCGCTCCCTTTAAATGAGATCTGTGTTTATTAGCGCGCCGCTTCCGCCCTTCAGCAGCGCGAGGGTGCAGTGCAGGAGCGCCGCCTGACTGCTGCCAGTCCATGGGTGGGTTTGGACCCTGCTGGGTCCTTGTGCTTCTGTGGCAGGAAAGGGATGACTTTGTGGAATGACTCTGATATCTGTAGTCGAGACTTGTTTCAAAGACCCCCTGCAGCTGCAGAACGCTTAGAGCTCCTCTTGCCCTGTGGTGCTTGAAGCATATTAATTTGGGAGATGTTCTGATCCAATCTGAAAGTTTGATATCGGAGCTGATCATAATATTGATTATTACTTTTAATCAATATTGTTTGCGTTAAGCCTGATTATATTTCTTTGGGCCCGTTTGTATCTGCCGTGACTGTTTAGCTTTCTCGCCATGTGAAGTATCGCCGGCTGAGATGTAGTGCGTGGCTATTACGCTATTACACTGTTACACTCTTACCGCTTAATGGTAAGAACAATGTTAGAGCAGCTCAAAATATTAAAGCTAGCTTAAAATAGTCATTTAAAAAAGGTAATTTCAAAAAGTTGTGTTTGTAAATGGAGCTGGGAAGTATCACCTTGTCATCACCATGATAAACATTACAAAATGTCTCAATATGCTTTTCCGACTTATTTTAATGTGGCACTATTTTGTCTTCTGACTTATCATATGTCGTAAATATCGTGACATTACGTTTCATCATATTGTCCACCTGTACTAGTAAATGTATGTAGCATTTTGTCGTATAGTATGTTGATTTTATCGTAGCGTTTTATTGTAATCGGCAGCCTAGTTTGTCTTAGGACTGCCAGAATGGATTGGAAATCATATCTCCCTATATTCATTTATCAATTATCATAATACAGGGAGATTCAAAAAGATTAATTTAATTTCAAATTGATTTATTTATCTTGTAAATCAGATCAGATCAGTGCAGTGAACTGTAAACAGTTTAAATGAGCGTAAAGTTTATTATGTAGTTCTACAAGGTCTCAGTCTGAACCTCCTCCAGCTGTACGGACGACATCAACACCACAGTCAAACTCATCCCAGACTGGACTGAGCGTGTCGGGCGTCGCCGCTCTCACGGCTCTTTCAGTGGGATTTCGGAGATCATCCAGTGCTGTGGAACCAGCGCCGAACGCTCTGAGCTGCTGGAGCTTCACTGCTGATGAAAATCCCGCTGCACAGTTCTGACGGATTCACTCTTATTGACGTGGAGAACGCAGAACGCCTTCTGCTCAGGGGTCTCATCTCCTCTCAGACTGAAGTGGGAGCCATCTTCCACTGACAGTCAGAAACTCTGTCTTTCATTTATTATGTGATTGGTTCCTAGGAGCCCTATGGCTGTAAAAATATGGCGCTTTGAAATCAGATGAATCTTTTTGTATCACCTTGTATATTAGTTTTAATTCCACTTTGGATTCATAACTACAGTAAATGCTGGATTTTCAAGTCAATGTTAAGGTCTCCTTGATCCACAAGGTGGTGCTCAACATAAATGATCAAGTGAACCCAAAACCAAGCTGTGTTTACCCGATCATCTCGCAGAGGTTTGTCAAAAAAGACATAGGCTTAATCTCATTTCACACCAGATGCATGTGGTAAGCCGAAGCCACGCTGATGCCGTGAGGCAGTGAAGTAAACTAACCAAAGAAGAGATGTACTTCACCTTTTTAAAGAGTTAAAATGAGATTGATTGAGGTTGATTTGTTTATAAGCCTAGATTGAGCAGTTTGGGGAGGATCCTGCATTTTTACTGTTTCTGCCTAAAAACTACATGCGTCAAAAAAGGGAAACTAAGACCTTGGTGTGTTTATGGACTCCGATCTTTAGCAGCCACATCAAAGCACTTACTAAATCAGCATTTTATCACCTTAAGAACATCAACAGGATCAGAGATTGTTAGACTAAAGCAGACCTGGAGAAACTTATCCACACCTTTTGTTTCTAGCAGGACTGATTACTGTAATGGTCTCCTAACTGGACTCCCAAGAAAGGCCATCAAACAGGTTCAGATAATTCAGAATGCACCTGCCTGAATAGACTTTATGATACATTTACTGGTCTATAAGTGTCTTAATAGTGCAGGAGCAGCATATCCGATCTGCTGCGGCGATATGAGCCGAGCAGAACCCTCAGATCACTAGGATCTGATCAGTCAGTCCTGCCCAAAGTGAGGACTAAGCATGGTGAAGCAGCGTTTAGCTGCTGTGCTGCTCTTTAAAGGAACCAGTTGACCATGAGCATTAGAAGAGCCCTTAAATGTTACTATTTAAGAAGCTTTCAGCTCCGTTCAAAACACTTTAAGCGTTACGAGCTGATCTTCTCTGTGCTTCTTCTCGGCACTTTTTATACTAATCTAGCTTTTAATTTTTTATTTGATTGTTTTTAACTGTCCTTATTTAATTTATTTTTAATTTTTTTAAGTTCTGTTCTCCTTTGCCATACTTTTTTTCAAAAGCCAACTGTGGATGTTCTCTTTTGTAAAGCACTTTGAATGACAGCATTGTATGAAAGGTGCTATATAAATAAACTTACAGTGTCTGTCTAAGAGCTTAGCCATACAACTGAAGTGGAAACTTAATCTACTGCCTTATAAATATTACATGATTATTGCCTTACTGCACTACAGAGTCTGCAACATGTCTGAAACATTGGCTTGTCAGAAAAAGTGAGAGTTTATACCGTTCAACACGGCGGAGCGGAAACTGGTCTGCAGAGGAGACGAAGTTCATGCTCTGATCTTTAAAAGACGGCGGTGGGACGGACGTCCAGCTTACGTGTCTCAGAACACGACGTCTTCCTCTCGGCCTTCTTTAACAAGGACATGTGAAGGACGTTTTCCTGAGTCTGACGTCATTTTAAAGCAGTCAAAAACACAAGCACTGCTCACTGCTGCTCATCTCAATCTGACTGGACTCATGTGATGTTCGCTGTCATGGTAACGTTTACCTGGTTTTCTCTGCATGTGCATAATTTTGGATCTGATTTCTAGTTGTGAGCATGTAAACTGAGATTTTTCATCAGATTGTTGAGTAGAGTGAGAGGAAACACCTCAGTCTTAATCTGTAATCGGAATGTGTTCAATCTTTGCATGTAAACGCAGCCGGTATTCTGCTTTCTGGAGCAGTCGACTCTCTCTGCAGTGGCATACGAGGCAAATCTCTGCTAGCAGTGTCCGGTCCAGTCCTGCAGCCTAGTTTGCATACATCCTGTGCAGTCGGTGGAGTTAATGATGAGCAAATGAGGTTGGCCGGAGCAGAGCAGGGTTGACAGATGGAGAGGCCGGCCCTGTTTCACACAGATGTTTTGGGGGTAGGTGGAGGGGGTCCAGCTGACCGCTGCAGAGTCCTAGCCTGCGTGCTCCATTCAGGGATAGCTGCTCTAATTGCTATGCAGTGCCAGGAGCACTCTAATGAGAAGTTGTTGAAAGATGGTATTTTTTATTTTTGTTGACAAATTTTCCAAAATGAATATTATATACTCACAGCTCCGTGTGAAAAGGAAACTTTCACGTGTAGATCTTCGATAATATAGCCACACAGTGTAGACTTCAGGTGCTTTAAAGTAAGTGAAACAAGCCCGTTTTTGGGTTTCTGTGCTCTGTTATTTTCATTTTTGCATTTTGATCACAGGCTGACCGTTACTTTTGAAGAGCTACTTCATTTTTCGGTAGTAGTAGTGCTTGGTGAAACATTGTGCATTCATATGCATGTTCGGTTCTACCCTGGAAGGAACCTTTGATAGTTGAAGTGTGTGCATGTGATTGTGGGCTTGGCACAGAGCCCTGTCCCTCGAGCATCCTTCAGCCACTTGACAGTGCAGGTACATAAATGAGGGATTAATTTCCTCGGTGTCAGAAGGAGCCTGTAAACTCCACACACACACGCACTTATGCGGATGAGGGGCCCCTTCGGTGCCAGAGCTTGTCATCTTATGAGCAGATCAATCAGCGGTCTACATTCATCACAGACCACCCACCCCCCCACACCCCCACCCGGCATCCTTCCTGCAGCCCACAGCCAGCCATCACCTCCTGCACTCCTCTGCCATCAGAGCTCACAGGGACGCTCTATCTGTATGAACTTGCGCTAGCAGTGTGATTTTTAATTAACAGGTTTATTTTTCAAGTCACATTTGCTTATTGCATCCAGTCTAGTGTCTGGAATTGTTACGTTTACATGGCTTTGAGGACCAAATGACGTTTTATGTTTTCCTACAGAGGATCTTAACTGTTATCAATTTTTACATGACCAGTTTCTAAACTTCCCATTATCTCTTAAAAGTGATGCTGTTTTTATTACTATACTTATTACTATATGTACAGAGGTATGTAAATGATCTCTGATTTGAAGCCCTGTGTTGTGCCTCATTGAAAAATCAGTGTGGGCTGAAACAGTCCTTGTAACATCAGCGTGATCTGCTATGGGCTGTATAGACAGAGATCTATGTATGTATATATGTAAATACATCACGTTTTGCTGACATCATAAAGCTTGAACCGGCCAGTTTAGCTTCCATATATGAGCCAAATGCCCAGGGGAATACATCGAATGCTCTGAAACAATGTTGACATACTACAAACGGACTGTTTTTTATTTTATAAAATTGAGCAATCTGATCCATGCAGTTTTTCCGATTTCATCAAATTCAGATCACCTCTGTATTGTCTGCCAAACATTAGTTTGGGCACTGTGTGTTTCATTCACATGGCATCCATTAAACCCAGATTAGTCAGTCGCACTGCCAAATAGCGACGTCTGATTCATCACTCCAGAGAATATGTTTCCACTGTATCAGAGTGAACTCCAGGGGTGGAGTTCTTCAAGCCATTCCAGCCGACGCTTGGCATTGCGCATCGTGATCTTGTGGCTTCCGTACAGCTGCACGGCCATGGAAACCCGTTTCTTTAAGCTCCTGATGCACCGTTCTTGTGCTGGTGTTGCTTCTAGAGGCAGTTTGCAAATCTGGTGAGTGATGCAACAGAGAGGATAGGAGATTTCTATGTGCTCTGTCAGTGGTTTTAAACTCAACCACTAAAGGGGCCATTTAAAAAAATCTAAGCAAATCTGTGGGCCATAAAAAAATTGTTTTTATTTCTTTTTTTTATTAATGTTGGGCAAAAATCTGGAGTGGCCATCGTTAATTCAAAATACGCAAGAACTATAGCAGTTAAATGTAGGCACTTGTAGTAGGCTTTGAAATATTACACAAATACTTGAAATATTAAATATTTTAATGTCCCCAGGAGCTCAGTCTTTTAACCCTACCTGTGTGCTTGAACCAGACACCTGGCACCCTTTCTGTGCTGTAAGTTCATTAAGACTTGGGCTCAATTTCTGAGTGTTTATATTGGTTGCAGCTGAAATGTAATTAGTGCATTTGTTGATGTAACTGGTGTGGAATTGCGTAGTATTGAAGTGTAACCGCTGGCTCATATATTGTTGTTGAGGTAGGAGAGTCAGATTACACATTACGTTACATATTACAGAGACACGTTACGTTGCAGTGCATGCTGGGAACCGTAGTGCAGCGCATAGTGAAACAGGCTAATATTAAGAGAAATTTAAAATGTTTTTGCAGGCTGGATAGGATTGTGTCACATGCCTGATATGTCCTGTGGGCCTTGTGTTTGACACATGGGTACTATGTGCTTCATCTGTCTGCAGCCCTGCTTGGTGATTTTGTGTGGTCTACTGCTTCATGGCTGAGCTGTTGTAATGTAGCACTTACAGTTGTCTGGGGCAGATCTAGCAAGGCAGAGATTTCCCAAACCTGTGATGCTACCAAAGGAGAGGTAAAAGGAGATTAATAATACATGACTAGATGACCATGTGCTTAACTTTACCAAGGTGGTTCAGTGGTTCAGTATTTAGGGTGGTGTACACATACTTTTGGCCATATAGTGTATGTGGGATGTCACATCACCCAACACTTTAAACGTTCATCATGGTTTTTTGCTATAAATTGCATAACATAAATCAATTAATGAGCAACATGTACAAAGGTAGTAAACGAGTCACTGGAGGCTGTTGGCACAGAATTCTGGTTAGCCATCACCCTGCACAGGCCTAAGACAGGCAGACAGACATGCAGGCACACATATGGCCATGCTGATAGACTGCCAGATAGACAGACATGTGCACATGGAGGTAGGCAGACAGACAGACCGGACAGTCGCAGCTGCTACCGAGTACCTCCATCAGATCACTGGCCGGCTCTGCTGCTGCACTTCTCTAATTGGGCGCCTGCATCAGGCAGTGTTTCTCCAACACGAGCAGCACTCACTGGGCCCTCCACCGCCCCCTCCCCAGCACCACAACAGCGAGCGGAACGCTTAGCGCTCACAGGCACAGGCCAGAGCTTCCTTTTTGGAGCGGGACGTTAATTGATTTGATCATTCCCTGTGGTCTTTTCCTCTCGCGAAGGCACCCGTGTCGCTCTCGATCTGCCTCTCCGCCTCTCACTGGCTGCGGCTGCCGGCCGCTCGACCTGCTTCCCAATTAGACCGTTTTGCATGCACGTGTGTCCGCGCCCTACTGTCTACACGCTTTGCGTTCGCGCTTATTTCACACTCTATTTTAATGAGACTGCCCTCAGCCTTTACTCGCTTCTCTCCTACTTTTCCCCACTTTACTCGCTGCTCCAACATCTTCAACTCACCGGCCCTTTCTGTCTCTCTCGCCCTCACGTATTTGTGATGCTCACTGCCGGCCTGCGCTCAGAGCCCCGGCTTCTCACTGAGCTCCCCGGGCTGCTGATGAGGAATGGCAGATGTCTGAGCATGTTAAGTTTGTCGCTTAGCTGTTCCTTGAAGGTATGCTCATAATTGTTAGTTGATTACTCACACAAGGATGAGCCACCGAACACAGCCAATGGCTTGAGATTGTGAAGGACTGATGACGAAACGATAATTGCCTTATCGGTACTTTGGGGGCGCTTGGTAAAACATTTAATTTGAGGAATTAATGACTAATTGACTGTTCTGTGCTCTGCCCACAAATTTAGTGCTTCCTTGAAACCGACGCAAGGCTGAGCTTTAAAATCCCATTAACCTTGTTTAGGTTTAGATTCTCTACATGAAGCAGAATTTAAAATGCATTAGTGTAGCCAATTGAAATCAGGCAAATTGGAAGTGACAATTAATTTGGCGCCATGCTTGCATGATTGATGACTAAAAAAAAACTAAACTTGATCGGTTCTAGCGGTGACCTTTCACACGTTCCCACCTAATGCACCCTAAATTTCTCATTGGGGTTCGTGGTCTTTGTCTTTAACCACCGCTGAGGCCTCTGCCAGCCACTGTGCATTTCGCTGTTACTGTAGTTGTGGTTTAATGAGGTTAATTCTCACAGCAAACACCACAGTTACAGCAACAAATACCATTTTAGATTCTGAACTATTTCGTTTTTAATTTCGTTTCTGCTTCACAACAAAAGGCTTTACACGTTTATACATCTCGTTTTTTTTCTTACAGTGAATCCCCCAAACGAGTTCGAGACTTAGAGCGTTCAAAGTTATTCTGTTTATCAGATACGGAGACAGAAGAGTCTAACAGGATTCCGGCTTACCTGAACAGCAGTGATGTGGACGAAATTTAAAACTAAAATTTTACCGAATTCTTTACTATTTTACTGGTTTACCGAATACGTAGCCAAGTTCGTGCTGCAGAGGGAGTGGAAAAACGTCAGTAGGCGACCGTAAATCTTTTTCAGCATCAGTAACTTGTGTTATTTCAGTGTTTATCAGTTTGTATGTTTGAGACTTTCTAGTTGGTCTCAGTCCATCAGCTGCACTGATCAAATGAGTGTGTTAGGACGCTAAGCTTCCTTACGCTGGGTGTCATTCAGCAGTCATTCGTTTGGTTATTTCCCTTCGTGTAAACGCTCATCGTCTCTTACTCTCAGTTCAGTTCAAAGAAATCAGGTTGCTTTGTGAAATTGGTGCCTGACAGAGTTCTTGGGCTCAGTGTGCGGCCTTTATCTTCATCTATAATTGGTGAATTTTATAGTTTTAATTAATATCAAATAATGAGAAACTTCATTAGTCGTCGTATTCAATTTATTCGTTTCATATCCTTGTTATATATTTTTTTGGAATTAAAATTTTTATTATGTAATTTCAGTTTGGTCTGGCTGCGTTCTGACAACTGGTGGTTTTTCCAGAGACTCAGTCGTTTAGCTTGAGGAATGATGCCCTTCTGACTCTGAGGATGACCTAAAATGTACCTATAGCCCCGCCTAGTGCCAATTAACATATATTTGCATGTTGGTCAGTTTGAAAACAAAAAAGCAAAGTGGGAAATGAAAGGTAAAGTACCAGCAGATGACGCCGATGGTCGTTTGCTTTTGCCTTTTCATTCTGGTGCTTAAATTCCGTCTGTCCCGAAAACTGAACCGCAAACTGTCACTTTGCTGTTGGTTTATCCATTTTACATTTTCATTTTGTCAGATACGCAGCCTGTTTCTATGAAAAAGAAATAACATAAACATTGCATTTTGATTTTTTATTTATTTATTTATTGCACGTATTCCGCAAAGTGAAGCTTACATTTTCTTTTCTCTGTTAGCTTTTTCATTTTAGATTCGACCATGAAATGCCAGAATAACGTCTAAAATGAAATGGCAAATAGCCGTTTTTATTTATTTATTTATTTTTTTTTGCCACAATTGGCTCGTGTGAAAAATGAAATTGCGCAGATGTTTGGAAAAAGAAATGGGAAAAAAAACAAAAGGAGGTTTGTATTTACATCTTATTGTTTTCATTTTAATTTCTATTTTGGCCGGATGCGCCTCCAATAGTAGCTGTTCTATTTGCATGGTTTTATAACATCATGCATTTTTAAGAAATGTGGAGAGTTGGCGTCTAAAGGGTTTTATGATTTGTCCAAATTTTGAACATTTTCTGCGGAAATTATGTTGTGTAATAGGGCTTGGATAGGTCAGTTCTGTTGCTCCATATGAAAGCGATCTTCGACATGTAATGTAAATATTACTGCTGTCTGTGAACGTGCGAACACTCTCTCTTCCTCTTTCACCGCAGTTTATTTTCTGCTTGTCGGGATCTCATTACCAGGGTTATTGTTCTGACTCCTGTGCTGAAGGTTGCGCTCTCGCCATGGCTCTCAGCTACGGCGAAACCTTTGTAAAAACGGCTTCATTAGAACATGCTCCTCATTAAAATGTGCAAACGACGTGGTGGACCGGGCCGCCGGTAATGAGGGTGGGGCGGGCACCCACTCTGCAGCAATTAGGCGGCTGAAGAGGAGCGCTTCGCCTGCCATCGGCCCACGGAGGGGGTGTGCCCAGGTCAGGAGGGTTACCTTGCTTTGCTGGCACTGCTATGAGCTCTGCCAATCACTTGCTCGGCTTTGACCTCGCTCTTTGTTCTTATTGGCCGTAATTGTGCGTCTGGTCACTCTCCACTCACTTTAACATGTTTATTAAGCTGCGCTTGTTTTGACTGACAAGTGGCTGTTCGCACTTGTTGAAATAAGTGGCCTGTTGGTTTGTTTACTTGTTTGTTTTCTAATCTGATCCGTGCTTTAGGCAGCTGAAATGTTTTTATCTGGTTAATTTCCAATGAAATGAGATGTTTATGGAGAAAACGGTGTGGTTATTGAGTTGTTGAGCGTTTTGTAAAGTGGCTAACTGCCGCCATGATGGTCGGCAGCTTTGTTTACAGACCCTGTATGGCTTGGAGTCCGCCGACATCTGTTCGGCGTTCTTAATTAGCTGATAATTACCGCGGAGAGGTTCGCACACGTCTTTGTCAACCGCCTGACGGAGCCATTTTGCCAGAGCATTTCGACAAATTAATTTCAGCAAGTGGTGCTGGAGAGAAACTAATTGAGAGATGGACCGAGATGGAGAATGGGAATGGGGTTGGAGAAACGGAGTGGTGAGATTAGGCTGAGGAGTAGCAACGACTGTTTGGCCATAAAGACAGAACGGTTCCCTGTCTTCGTATCTTCATCTGTCATGGCTCTTGTCATGTTCCCACAAGCAAGTCTTACTTTGCTCTGTGGACGCCATCGATCGTTCTTTAGTGGCGAGAACCCAGAGCCTTCTTTCCTCATCCTTCTTTTTTTTTCTCCCTTAAAAGTCCATTTTTTTCAAAATGAACCATCCAGTTCCCTCGGTCAGCCTTTTATCCCATTTGGACGATTTTAAAGCACATTTTAATGCGGCTCTAGGTGTCTTCATTTCACTCCGTTACAGTGAACTTCTTTGGCCGTACGTTTTACCGTGCATTGCTCTCTTAAATCTTCCTACCGTTCTACAACGTCTTTCCTTTCTTGGAGTAAAAAAGGGAGCTGAGAAGTCTCTTCATCATAAAGGGAAATTAGTATCATGCTTGTAATTGTGTGTTCTGGTGCATAGACGGGCGCTGAGCTGTGTGAATTTGACAAAGTTTCACCCCCTCTGAGCAGGGTGCTTTGTAAGGAGTTAAATTGGATGGTTAATTCGGGTGTTATTTACCCTGTAATTCATTAGTTTGGCCCTGCCATTGGCAGCGGGCAGGCTGTAATTTCACGCTTCGCAATAAAAGATGTCTCATAATCTGCTTCATTTAGCACCGAAAGAATTTAATGAAATTAACTGCAGTCCTAATTAAGACGGTGAATATTAAAGACCTGCTATCAAGCCTTTAACGAGTGTGACATGATCCGCCTTCCGCGGGATTGGAAAAATATCATTTCCCTGGGAAAGGTTGTCACCGCTCCGAGCCATTTTGGCCAAGATGGCATTTTTGTCATGCATGCTAACCTCCTGCAAATTAGATCCCCCCCCCCCCCACCCCCTTCCACCGTATAATTTTAGTGGAAAATAATTTAACCAAATACACAAACTTTGCTTTGGTGGACTGTTTAGATTTAGGTAATCTAATGTTGCCAGCGTCCGTCTTTGTTGTGTTTTTGAATGCGCCGGGTCCCGGTGTGCTATTATCCCTCGTTAGCTGTTCTCGTGACCTTGGTTTGATATTGCGAGCGCACTTTGTGCACCGTATCCGTCGAGTAGTTAATACTCGCAGGTGGGGGCTTCTTAGCCTCATGCTGTGCAGAACAGAAATGAAAAGCTTCATTGCGGAATATGTAATGTTCAGTTTCCGAGCTGAGTTAAAGTGACAGTACGGAGAATTGCCTGACTTTTGTCTTGAGCACAAGTAGGTGCAGTTAGTGACACCATCTTAAAGAGATCTGACCAAACTGGCTGAGATCCATTGACCATTAGGAACTGGGCATATAGAATCTAAAAATAAGGGACTAAGTTTTACTCCTTTTCTGCCTTTTTCTCCCAGTTTTCACTGTTCAGAATGGTCTTTTGAAACTTCTCCTCAGCCACTACCTGTCATGACGTGAGAGCCTTAAATGAGCAGCATCCCCAGAAATGTGTGTATATATTAGTAGAGCTTCTTTTAGAGTTTTAACCCTTAGAAGTCAAATATTTTCACCCATAGCTCATTGAAACCTCGTGTGAACGTTTCTAATATCAGAAGTTTAAGGAGAAGAATAAAATATTTTATTATCATTTCAATTTTGTGGAGTTATTTTGGCTTTCTCAGTTGAGTTTGGTGGAAAGAAACATCCTATCATTTTTTACATCTTTTTTTTTTTTTTTTTTTTTTTTAAAGCCATTCGTTGTGTGTATATGTGTGTGTTGTCTGTGTTTTCCCAGCTTGCTTCAGGTTGCGTGTCTGCTAATGATAAATGTCCGGTGGGATGGTGGCCTCTCACTGCCTGCACTGACCAGATCAGATGGCCACAGTGATAAAGGACCCCCAGCTTTCAGCCAGTATCACTCTAACTGCCCCATGCACCACACACACATACACAAACACACACAGACACTGTGAAAGACCTGGGGGCAAGCATGTGTGTGGATGACACCTTTAATTTAGCCCCCTTCTCTCTGGCCTCCACAAGAACAATGAACCTACTCTGAGTAGACGCCCTGCTCTTTGTTGACCTGTTGTTGATTTTGGACACACGGGAGATGGATCCTGTCCGCTATACTGACTCCAGACTGTCCCCAGGACACAGCTATCTTAAAGTGGCCTCATCCTTTTGTTCCTTGATGGAAGAAATAAAGGAGATGATAGTGGAAATGAATCATGGACCATACAAGCTCAGATTGGCCCGCTTTAACGGAAGAGATTAGAAGCTTTTGTGAGCTTCTGAAGTTTTTGGTCAAGTCAAAGTGTCTGGTCTTTTCTTTGAGGCGGGGGAAAGATTGATAGTAGTATTATTTATTTTCAGGTTCTGAGGGATTTAAACTAAAACTGAAAGCCGTTTCGAGAAGCATGCCAGAACTGATATCCGGTAATTAATAAGAGGATCAGATGATATCGATTTTTAATTTGGTCTAAAATAAGCTGCAGTGGTTTTAATTAAGTGCTTTACTGACTGGTCTGATTCAGTTTTCTGTTATCACATCCCTGATCCTTAAACAATGCACAGTTTTAAGTAATGTAAATATTGCTGCGTTGTGGTTGGAGCTTCCCAGAATCCTTTTTGATTTTGTTGGTTTAATTGGTTCTGTTGGTTGATTGGCTTGTCTTTTGTTAGTTTTCATCAGTTTTGTCTGCATCTGAACCTTCAGCATTTGTATGTGCTTTAGGTTCAGATAAATTACGTTGTAAGTAGGGACACATTGATACTGATATTGGTATCAAGTATCGGTCATACTCAACGTCTAAAAAACTCTCTGATACCAACATTTCGGTTCTGGCTGGTGTGGTGTGATGTAAGCCAAGTGAATGCTGCTGCCCTAACAAACAATGCGAAGGAGACTCTGCTCACACAATGAGGTGTTACTGACTTGTTGAACACAAAGTTCACTTTAAACGTTCCGCCTTGACAGATTCCTGCCAGGAATGCACAGCGTGATTTTAGTCTGTTTTTAAACACACGGTCACATCATGGGTAGAGACACGGAGGCAAACAGAACGGAGGCGAAAAACTGAGAAGGGTCGGGCTGCAGACAGGCACCGCCAGCCTATTGATGATGTCAGTGCTGCTCTGCCACAACAGCGTTTTTTGTTGGTTTTATGAGGAAAGACGGCGACCCACAAACTGCTGGACGATAAGACACGATTGTCAGCTTTATTCACAGATAAAACAAAGACTACTGAAACTCATGAAAGCCAAGCTGAGGGCGATTAGAGCCAGTTATCAAAAACTGTAGTATTGATTAAAACGGAGCTTATTAAGGATTCTAGGAGGCTGTGACGTCAACGTAGTACCGATTACCTTTGCTGTCTCATCAACGTCACAACCTCAAAACCTAGAAAGTTGTCAGACAGCAGCGTCACAACTTTCAGAGGAATTAGATTTCAGCGTTGTGACAATGTAGAGAGCACCGAGCAGACGATGCTGTGGGCACCGAAACTGGACGTTGTCTGGAATAAAACCTGACGGGAATTGGCTTGGTGGTTGCTGTTAGAGGCCATTAGGAAATGATCAAATGTGTCTGGAATCAGTCCCAGAAGCATGATTAAACGATCAGAATCCTTTACACTGTGATATCAGCCCATCAGGAATAAACAGACTACCATTAGCGACCAACGTCACTCTTTTAACTGAACAGAATAGGTACAAATGACAGTGCCCATCAGTTTTTCACTTGATGTGAAAGACAGCATGAAGTTTGTTCATTGTTCAAAACTTTTTTTTAATCTGAAAATCAGAGAAGCCTTAAGAGGAACGTTTTTTCTTATGTCAGAGGTGTGTATTTATTACAGTACATATTACAGGCTTATAAATATTGGTCTTTTTGTCAGTATTTTTTTCCTATACCAATAAATTTGACCAATAAACAATATATCAACTGGACTGTTATTTAATTTTTTTAATTTTTTTTTATTTTAAATATGTCAACTTTATCTTAATCAGGCGATTGGTGGGTCACATCATTTGTCTTCATGTGATTGCACTTAGCAGCTAATTTAGGCACTGTTGGTATTGACATAGCAGTAAAGACTACAGGTGCTACAGCTATTGACATTGCACTAAAAGCCAGACCTCTGTGAATGGAGCGCATGACAAGGGAGTGGTGGAATCTGCTTTATTTATCTCCTCTATTTCTCCCGGATGGGGAGACCTTGCAGCCTGTCAGACTGAGGGGAGGTAAAATAGGGGCGAGTGAGGTGTCACTGGCCGCCGCCTTAAATAATGAGGAATAACCCCCATCAGCGAGGCGACGTGCCATTCAATTAGCCTCTCCTGCAAATGATCGCTTGTCAACCTCCCGATGGATGTGGCAAACGAGCATGAAACGGGCCCCAAACCGCACCGGAGCTGGAGCAGAAGACATATTGGCCACCCACAGTAATACAACTCCTCATAGCTATCTTTGCTCCCATTAAAACATCTCTCTTCTCCACTTATTTACACTCAATGGTCACTTTATTAGGTACACCTTCCTAGTAAAAGGCTGGACCCCCTTTTGCCTTCAGAACTGTCTTAATTCTTCTTGTCAGACTTTCAACAAGGTGTTGGAAACGTTCCTCAGAGATTCTGGTTGGTTATTTGAGTTACTGTTGTCTTTCTATCATCTGGAACCAGTCTGCCCATTCTCCTCTGTCCTCTCACATCAACAAGGCATTTTCGTCCACACAACTGACCGCTCACTGGATATTTCCTCTTTTTCAGACCGTTCTCTGTAAACCCTAGAGATGGTTGTGTGTGAAAATCCCAGCAGATCAGCAGTTTCTGAAATACTCAGACCAGCCCGTCTGGCACCAACAACCACGCCACGTTCAAAGTCCCTTAAATCCCCTTTCTTCCCCGTTCTGATGCTCGGTCTGCACTTCAGCAAGTCGTCTCGACCACCTCTACATGCCTAAATGCAGTGAGCTGCGGCCGTGTGATTGGCTGATTATTATTATATTCTCTCTCTCTCTCTCTCTTTCTGTCTGTCAGTGTGAACAGACAAACACACCGAATCTGACATTTTCAGTTCCTATTTCTGACGCATTCATATGTGGTACTGAAATCTGATACGTATCCGGTCTGTGGCAGTGCGACTCTGTCTGAACAGCCACATCGGAATTCATGCGACTTCTACATCAGTCCAACTCAACGTTCGTCATAATTTTGCGCTGCTAAGACCTCATAAACATATATGATGTTTTTGCACCAAAAAATTAGAAGAGGCTTATTGCAACTGCTCTGTGTTCAAGAAGATTGAGCAAGAATTGTCTGAATGCAGGTGTAGGCGAACAAGGCTACAGCTTCAAAGAACAGTTAAAAGTCTGATGCAATGTTTAAAGGATCCGAGGATGCGAACCAAAGAAGTGGCTGCAGCCTTTTTACGGCTTGAACATGTTCTGGGTGATGAGCCCAGCTGTCAGTCAGTGAAGCTTCATGATGGCTCCTGTGATGCTGGAGAAGGTGAAACTGAACCTGCCGTTCGTTGGCAGTTGTAGTTGTTTACCTCTGAATGAGCCACATGAAGCATGGTGAAGCTCTGTTCTTTTGCGCATGAGGGTCATTTTTGGAGCTGAGAGCTGCTGTGAGAATGTAGCCTAAGATGTTTGTCATTTAAGTCAGTAGTAGTCAGTTAATCACAAGCTGAGCTGCCAGTTACAGTCTGAGGTAGTCCCGTTTGTTTTTCGAGGCAGAGGACATAATAGAGTAACACGAAAGGAACAGTTGGTGTTCCTTTCGCACTGTTTGTGGTTCTGCCTCAGCTGCATCAGATAACACTGGGGTCAAGGGGCCTGGTCTTCAGTTATTCCAGCAGTGTTTGATGGTTGCAGATGTAGGCATTATTGTGTGAGGTCCACTAACAAAACATTTAGCAGAGAGTGTTTTTTTTTCTTTTTCTGTACAATAAAAATGTTTCACGGTTACTTCAGTCGTTAAATATGGTTCTTAGGAAAGATTGTTAAATTCTGCATAATATTCTTTCTCTCTCTCTCTCTCTCTCTCTCTCTCTCTCTCTCTCTCTCTCTCTCTCTCTCTCTTTTTCACTGTTAATGAAGGAGTGGATGCTGAGTTTGTGTGGCAGCTGGCTGGCTGGCGGCAGCTCTCTCGTTAGAAAATGAAAAAGCTCGTCAGCTCTCGTTTAGCACACAGCAGGAGAGCCTGTTGTTCTCTCGCTCCGTGCCAGGTCCTCACTCGTCTCCAGCATGGGGTGTTAGGGCCTGCAGACAGACCTGAGGGAGCACTCGTGCGCTCACCCTGTTCCATACTCACACACGGCCATCACAAACATTCACATAGAGTTCACACTCACATCATTTATAGTAACATGTGACCCCAGGCTTAGTTCTCAGAGCAGTCCTACCAGCACAGAAAACAAAATCAAGTGTTAAATTCTTGTGCCAAATCATGAGAATCACCCAGTCCAACCATGATCACTGTCACCTCTTATAGGGCTACATGATATGGACAGAAAATTTGTATTATCATCATATTTCTGCGTCTAGCGAGTGTCATGCACCTTGCAGTGTGTGTGCGTGTGTGTGTGTGTGTGTATGTATGTATATATTATACAGTCTGTGAATCACAAACATGGCATTGTGTATATTATATGCTTTACATTGGTTCAGTCATGGGTTGGAGGTCAGGGAACCAGCCCTGTGACCGGAAGGTTGCCGGGTTCGATCCCCTGAGCCTACAGTGTGTGACTGAGGCACCTAACCCCCACCTGCTCCCCGGGCGCTGTGGATAGGACTGCCCACCGCTCCGAGCAAGTGTGCTCACTGCCCCCTAGTGCATTCACTAGTGTGTATATAGTGTTTCACTGCACGGATGCATTAAATGCAGAGGTGAAATTTCCCTGTTGTGGAACTAATTGTGGTCACTTAACTTACTGACCAAAATAATACATTTTATTGAATGACTTGAATGCCTCGGTTCATCAGAGCGCCCACAGAAACCCACCAGGAACTGGTCATAATGCACTAAAACCATTGTGATTGGCTAAAGACTCATTTGCATATTCTGTGACAGCAGGGTTAGGCCTGGGAAATATCGGTCTATTGTCGCTTAGCCATACGTTCAACACGCACTATGTCTTTAAGGATTAATTTAAGTATTAAGCAGCAGTTTCCAACAATGGCTGTTATGTGACGTTTAAGCTTGTGTTTTAATATCACACGTTTAGAAAGTAGAACGCTCGTTTTTTTTTTTTCGAAAGCTGTTGCATCTTTTGCTTTGCGCTTTGAAATCGGATGAATCCTTTTGAATCACCCTGTATTGTGCAGGTCTACTCTGTACTACTGTGCATATTAAGTAGTTATCCGTGGCTCCTTACAGTGGCACAGTAGATTGACCTCTGTAATATTTCCACTTTCCTTCTTAAGCGCTGTGATAAGCATTTGGAGGCAATGTTACATTTGTCATTATCACCCATTATCTTGGCCACTATACTCTGCGGTGTTGTACTGTTATTGCCCGAGCCCTCTTGCCAAAGTAGCTGTCAGTCCATTTAGTGTAGCCTTTCTCGCACTTATCATTATTTCTTTAAGCTTTGTTTAGATACCAATTATCCCATAATTGCGTCAAGTCCATTGGCGTGTGACACTGAGGGAACATGGCATTTTTATGACAGCGGGGTGAAGGAGAGAAGAGAAAAGGAGAGAGAGAGAGAGACTTTTGTCGTTCCTGCCATGCTCCAAGGCAGAAGGGGCAAGGACTCTATTAATATCTGCCCTGTCTGCGTCTTAATGTTTAACAAGTCCAGCGAAGTGACACACGCGGCGGACGCGGCGTAATTGCTAATCAGCGGACAGTTTTATTCCTCTTCTCGCCTAATGAATTTGGCTGAAACGAGGTGTGGGCGGCCAGCCCTTAAACGGCCAGTCAGTCAGTCGGCCGCTGATGTGCGTAGGAGAGAGTGGCTAACGCCCGCGTCACTACTAATGCGACTATGAACTTTCAAATGCGCTGATGGCTTTTAGCTTTTCAGCGATTTCCTCTTTCCCAGAAATATACAAATAAGCTGTCGTCCTGTGTTTTGGGCTGAGGATGCATTAGTGTCAGTTCTGTAATTCAGAGGAAAATTGAGGTTGTGGAGTCGCTAGAGATGAAGAAGACTGGAAACGTGGGGTGTGAAGCCGCTGCATTGCGTTCGTTTGCGGACTAAATCCATGATGAACGGCATGTTTTAAGCTTGTCAGAGTAAAGGACAGCTGAGTTATACTTCTTATATAAAACCTTGTGTCTCCACAGCGATATACATTAGCGTTCACAAGTTGGGAAACACTTGTCTTATTAATAATTTCTGCTTTTGTTCAGTAATAACTCATACAGTGTATATTCAGATACTCTAAGTCACCGGTTGGTATGTTTTGGCTCTTAAATTATATATACAGACTACAGTTTGTCTATTTGCAGTAATTCTTTGATGAAATATCTGCCTGAAAGTTGATTTACATTTAAAAAAAAAAACAAAAAAAAAAACAGGCTTTCTGGATGTTACTGCGTCATTTTTTTTACAGCTTCCATCAAATAAAATCAAACCTATGAAGTTGTCGAGTGCTGCTATCATAATAGAATCATTTTGTGCATGCATCTTCAACAAATCCTTGAACAGAAAGTCCCATTTTTCCTCTTTCTCTGTCAAGTGATCAATGAATGTGTTTGCATGCACTCAATAATCCGATCATAATCGGTGTGATTCCCTCGCAGCGCAGGCAGGCACAAGTGGTTTTCTTGCTTCTGGTTTAGTGAAAACTAAACACAGTATTGACGAGAAAATATAGACCATGCCAGCTTATCATAAACAATAGCAGTTCCCCACTAAAAACGTGCCGAGACTGTTTGCCTTGCTAGAACAAATAAAATTTGCAGCTCTTGTGATTTGAAAATCGCGCTCAGATTACAAGTTTGATATGAATCTTTTAACCCTGAAATCTTTTCACGTCCAGAGTCAGTGTTTATTCTTTCTTGGTGGGAAATGAATGAAATATAGTGAAGATAACGGTGGATGTCTGTTTGCTTTTAAACATTAATTAATTATTTTTTTTGTATGTTTGTGTCTCCAGGGAATGCTCCTGAAGAGAAGTGGCAAATCACTGAACAAAGAGTGGAAGAAAAAATACGTCACACTCTGCGACAACGGAGTTCTTACCTACCATCCCAGCCTGCATGTGAGTGTGCTCTCTCACATATACATGAACGTCTCCGCTTGTGGAGACCTGAGGAATCAGATGCTCGACACTAATCGGTCCAGGTGTATCAGGCACATCCGTATTGGCAAAGTGGCTTCTAAATTTTTAAAGTGTGGCATTTCCTAAAAAGATCAAAGGAGAGTCAAGGAAGCATAGCGCAAACTTGCACAGCACAGAGTGGTAGGTGGTTAGTCAAACAGCTCCAGACGCTAGGGGAGCTCGCAGTGCAAAGCCTGGTGGACCCCTGCTGACAGCAGAGACGACAATGACCAGAGTAAATGTTGGCTGTTTAAAAGGGTTTGTGTCGTCTGTCTGTCCGTGCTTTTATGTGTGTTATAAAAAGAGGCGTACACTCAGTGGAAGAGCAGTCAGTCACTGAGGCTCAGAGATATGCAAATTAGCTGTTGGTACATACATGCTCAGCAACCCCACAGTAGTAACAGATGAGCTACAGCCAGTTATATTATAGTTACAAAATGCATCTGTATGGTATTTAATACTTAAGTACTTTATAAGATGAGTTCAAGTGCAACGGCACATCGAATTACATTTACATTTACGGCATTTTGGCTGACACTCTTATCCAGAGCGACTTACAATTTGATCATTTTACACAGGGAGGCCAAGGTGGTGTTAGGAGTCTTGCCCAAGGACTCTTATTGGTATAGTGTAGGGTGTTTACCCAGGTGGGGATTGAACCCCAGTCTACAGTGTAGAAGGCAGAGGTGTTAACCACTACACTAACCAACCAATACGAATAAGCTGACAAATCAGTGTGGAACACACACACTGCACCTACTGGTTCTCCATGCACCAGTACTGGTATACCGCCAGTAAACACAGATAGCCCACTGTACATACAGAGCCCCGTACATGCTTACGTTAGACTGTTTAGCGTTTCGGCTTCTCTTTCAGTTTGATATTCAAATATCATGAACAGATATCTGGTTAATGGGAATGGGGAAATAACTTGGTTTAGGCTGAGGTTTGCGTAGTTGTGCCTACCTTTTTAGGTGACCGCATGGATGAGGGCTGTTCGATGGCATGAGGGATCAATAAAATGGGCTTATGTGAAAATTATGGCATATTTTAGATTAAAAACATTAAAATAGTCAAACATCAGCAAATAAATTGATATTTTCACTTAATTAAGTGTTCACTTAATCAACATGTGATTTGACTGGAGTGTTTAAACTTTCATACAACTGTGTATATACAACCCCATTTCCAAAAAGGTTGGAAATGCATGCTGCACAGAATGTAAATAAAAATTGCATGCAATGAAAGGCAAATCATTTAAACCATGTTATGTTTAAAGGAAAATAGCACAAAGACAACATATCAAATGTTGAAACTGAGAAATTGTATTGTTTTTTTTTTTTTTTAAATATATGACCTTTTTGAATTTGATGCCAAGAACATGTTCCAAAAAAGTTGGGACAGGGGGCCTGTTTACCGCTGTGTTTCATCTCCTCTTCTTTTAGCAATGCTCTGTAAGTGTTTGGGAACTGAGGAGTCCAGTTGCTGTAGTTCTGAAAGTGAAAGGTTTCCCATTCTTGCTTAACATAGGATTTCAGCTGCTCAACAGTTTGCGGCCTCCTTTGTCATTTTTTTCATTTATATATCGTTCAGCATTAATGTTGCCTTCACAGATGTGCCTGTCATCCCTGCCATGTGCACTAACGCACTCCTAAATGACTTGCACATCATTACTGTCACGATTGGCCCCTCCCAGTCCTGTCCATGTGTTCGTGTTTTGGTTTAACCTATATGTATTTGTTTAGGTTTTTCTAGTCCTGCCCCCTCGTTTCATGTTTCCGCCCATGATTGTCTCCACCTGTCCCTCGTTTACCCTTAGTTATTTAAGCCCTGTGTTTGCCCTTAGTGTTCGCTGGTCTTTGTATCGGTCTTTGTCTGCTTGTATTACTCTGTGTTGTTTGCTTTGTTTGTTGCATTCGGCTGTTTGTCATGTCTGAACTACGATCTGTTCGTATTGGCGCTATGACCCTGGACCGTTACGACCCTGATTTTGGATTTTCCCTGAATAAAAGTCGCTTACCTCCGCACATGCGTCCGCTACCTCGCTCCCCGTTACAATTACATTTGGTTTTTATTTACATTTTACACAGCGTCCCAACTTTTTTGGACATGGGCTTGTAAATACATACTGTGTATGTATTACTTTGACATATACCAAAACAATCAGAAATTTTAATTAAACCTATAAAAATGTTTTGGCTCCCCATGACCTGCATGGCCCATCTTTTGTTTTCTCAGTCACTGTGACGTTCTGCTTTGTGCTCTGTGCTGGTGCTTCACGCATCACTGTATCCACCTCAATGAGTGTGGCCTTGCCGTTAATTGCTGGCTCCCTCATCATCTGTTTGCACACGGCTGACACTGATGATGTGCGATATTATGCCATAATGACTCTGCCTAATTACCAGCTTGGCTGGCCTGTTAACACGCACGCTGTCTCTGTGCCACTTTATTGGTTGTTCTTCCTCTCTGTGTCTACACTGGAATGTGTTCAGTCCTCACTGTTAGTGTTAATCAAAACCTGAGTTATTCTCCTAATGTTGCTGCATGGAGAGAGAGAGAGCACACAGGCAGATGGAATGAATGGATAAAGGGAGGGAGAGAGAGAGAGAGAGACATGGCGCAGCCAATGGATGAACGACGACATGGCCAGCAGACAGCTAGATTAGTGAAATGAGAAGGAGACAGCTAAATGAGCAGTCTGGGGTCCAGAGCGAAACGTCCAGAACGTTCTTAAAGCATTTTATGTGTCCTTGTCATGTACGCAAAGACTGTCATTCCCTCAAGCCACAACAGTATTAGGGCTGTCAAGATTACTTAACAATAAACTGAATTCTTCATGAAGCAGCAGAGGTGAGTTGCCCGTTTGTACAACTATAATGCATATTTTACATCCACTTATGGATCTCTTGCTGTAGAAAACAGCCTGATGGACACGCATACATTGACCATTATAACTCCTCGTTTCTATGCTCACTGTCCACTTTATCAGCTCCACATACTGTATAGCTGCACTCTGTAGTTCTACAGTTACAGACTGTAGTCCATCTGTTTCTCTGATACTCTGTTACCCTGTTCTTCAGTGGTCAGGACCCCCATGGACCCTCACAGAGCAGGTATTATTTGGGTGGTGGGTCATTCTCAGCACTGCAGTAATACTGACATTGTGTGTGTTGCGCTGGTGCGAGTGGATCAGACACAGCCGTGCTGCTGGAGTGCTGCTGTACTGGTCAGATACCAGGATTTAGAATAGGCTAGTAGGGTAATTAATCATTATATGGGGTAGCCAACCAGAAAAGAGAGAATTTACATGCATCAGTCTTAAAGGCACAGTAAAGTGATGTTAATGTGAAAATGAATTTTGGCTGCTTTGCTAAATAAACCTGCGCACATGTTAGAAAAAGACTTGGCAATAAAATATAAGATATGGCTCATTTAAACATGTAAAACATGATAAACAAGTGGCTGTTGCTGTTTGAACTAGTGTGTACAATGTAAGGTGCATAGTACAGCAGTGTCCCAGACATACTGAGTGAAAATGAAACATCACTGTAGTTTCTGATCAAGCGGTATCCAGTGGCTAGATGTCTGACTTAATGAACAGTAGACTGTAGTTCATTATACTGTTATTGCTCAATGGCTCACTCTTCTTGATACTTAACGGCTCTCATAACACACTGTCTTGCTCTCATTACCACCGTGACTCACCACTGTTGGCATCGTCTGCATGTGCTCACGGAAAGTGCTGTTCCGCCGCGTCCCCTTCCTCCGGTGAACAGGTTGCTCTCCTCAGCGGGCGTCTGCTACGCAGGCATCAATTAAAGTGTTTGTTGAGGCTAATAGAATGAAACTCAATCAGGGCTCTTAATTGCTCGACTACGTTTAAAAAAATCACATTAATGCAGCTAATTAAGTAGATGGCAATAGATGCAACATAATTAGCACCAAAACACGTCATTCTTGAAGGAAACACGGGAACGTGGCGTCTAAACAGCTAACAGGCATTTTAAATTTACACCAATTAAGACGGCTAATTTTGTAAAGTTTATTCATGAAATGAGTTGTTCTGGTTCTAAAAGCTGATTGGCTGGCCTTTATTCAAAGCCTTAGTATAAAATACTCAGATGTATCAAATCAAATCAAATTTATTTGTATAGCGCTTTTTACAACGGATGTTGTCACAAAGCAGCTTTACAGAATTTCACGAGGTATTGCTACAAATAAACGTCATACTATAAAAAGGACTAATTTTATTTTGTTAATATGTTTCTACATTTAGCTAGTGGATCATGTATGAATATACCAGTGATTAATAAATAAAGAGCAATATTATTTGTTTTAATTGAGAGATTTTATACTTTTGATTTTTTTTTTTCTCCGTTTTATTTGGGCAGGGTTGGAAAGGGTACTGAAAACCCCCACTTAGGAGAAAGTACTGTTACTTTTAGTGATAATTTACTTGGGTCCTGGGTCCAGGTGCCAATATTATAATAATATATAGTACAGTGATGCTGAAGAAAGAGTAAATAAGTCTTTTATTGTAAGTTCCGAGTTGACCCTGCTGCATTATTGTAAATAATCTGCACAGACAAAACTAAAGCATATTACCCAAGAGTCTTGTTACTGATCACAGTATGCTCCGAACATCTTTCTATCTACTCTGTAGGGAACAGGGTTTATATTAAACTCTGTATTTCATGGTTAGATGATTATATGAGGCTTCCTAGTTTATCCGTTTCCAGTAAAATAGTTTAGAAACTATACTGGTTGACACCCAAGTTAACTAAAATAGCTAAAAAACAGACACTCGCAATAAAATATTTGATGGATTTGAAGTTTAAGTAGCCGTGGCTTTATTGTAAAACAGCAAAATAGGAAGAAAATTGTAAATTGTACCCGTTTAGCTGGGACTAGGCAGCTGCTTCCTAAGGCTGAAGCAGTGTTGTGAAAAGATCTTGACACGTTTGTGTTTATTAGTTGATAATATTCCTGTTATTTTAGTTCATTTAATAAACAAATGAAGTGAAATGAACTGAACTGAAATGAAATGAAATGTTCTTGTTATAATTAGTTTGTGAGCTGGCATGCTCATAGTTTGTGTTTACCCTTTAAGGGGGCAGTCGTGGGCTGGAGGTTAGGGATCCAGCCTCATGACCGGAAGGTCACCGGTTCGATCCCCAGAGCCGACAGCACATGACTGAGGTGTCCTTGAGCAAGACACCTAACCCCCAACTGCTCCCCGGGCGCTGCGGATTGGGCTGCCCACCGCTCGGGGCAAGTGTGCTCACTGCCCCCTAGTGTGTGTGTGCTCACTAGTGTGTATGTGGTGTTTCACTTCACAGATGGGTTAAATGCGGAGTTGAAATTTCCCCATTGTGGGACTAATAAGGGTCACTTAATCTTAATCACTAAATCTTAATCTTTAAAATTAAAATAGAGTAAAAGTATTTCATTAATTATAAATTAAGTACGAGTAAAAGGACTGTAGTTTCATAAAATACCCTCACAGGGAAAAATGTACTCAGGTACATTGAATGCAGGTACAATGAATGCAGCTCATTTCGTTGCACCTCTGGATTTGAGTTGGGTGTGGCTATCTTGGAAGATGTCAGATGATCCCTCGAACTAATCAGAACTAAGGCAGAGTAGCTCCTTTTAAATTCCTGCTTGTATTGATCAGTAACAGTTATCAGTGCAGTTATCCCTGTCGCTTCCGGTTGAGCTTGATTTTACTTTCATACACCAATATTTTGCACAGATTCAAAGTCTGCCTTCTGCCAGAAAATAAAAGCTTAAAAATATTTTAAAGCCTGTTGCTGTTCAGGCTATTTTGAAATATTTTTAGGTTTTGTTTTTCTTAAATCTTTGGACAATATTTATCAATTCAGAAATCGTTAGAACCATTGAGTTCTGTTATTTGTAACCGAGTAACCAGCCCATTTTGATGAATAGCCTGTGGTTACCAAACAATTCATTTTAGCAGAGAAATTATAAATTGAACAAATTAACAGTTCAAAGAATAGTATTATTAGAGTATTATTAATAATGTTATACAAGTTATTAATTGAAATGTTTTGCCTTGTCCTGGCATGCCTAACAACACCTCATAACCATGGTGACCATACTAATGTACAGCCTAACATGGCTTATTCCTTTATTTTATTGGCCAATTTTGCCTTTTGTTGGACACAGTTATTTACACGATTAAACTATAGGCCTTAACATATTCATCTCTAGAGAGAGTCAGATGTAATGACATCTGTCTTGCATGCATTGTGACTTGTTCAGCTGATCTTTTCATCAGACTCACTCATTTGAACACTCCAGATGAAAAGAAACGTTCTAATCCTTAAATCCCTGAAGTGGCTTTGTCCTCCTCTGTTTAAGAGCAAGTGTTGCACGCAGCCAATTTCGTATAGTATTCCCAACGTGCTCGGCCTTGATGTGACACAGTAACACGTGCTTGGATGGCCCATGTTCGTGGGGTCTCCTAACCTCAAAGAGCAGGGGCCAGGCCTTTGAGTGCCAGTGCAGACCACCCGCGACTGTCCCGCGTCTGCCGAGTGCAAATCAGGCACCACAAAGGACCCCGTATCTCTGTGTATGTATGTGTGCACACGCAATCGAAAACGAGAGCCAAGCGTCTCCGTCCCTCACCAGAGGCCTACAAAAGGGCAATTCAAAGCCAAGTGCTCTCAACGCGGCTTAACAAGCCACAGGAGAGCCCTTCAGGAGCGGCGGGCCAACAGCTTGCTGCTGGTAATTGCATCCCCATTAGCATCGAGGAACTTTCATCATCGATGGGAGCAAAGCCACGCGCCGTGCACCGGCCCCCTGCCCAGCATCCGAAACACACCTTCACCACATGCTGTGATCTGAGTGTGTCTGTGTGCTCAGGCACATATCTGTGTACTTTTAAAGTTAGTATTTTTTTCAGTTTGAATAAATGGCAGTGAGCGCTGTAATGTCTGATGAACTGGACTCTATTACCCTTGTCGTGTGTGTGTGCGTGTGTGTGTGTTTGTATATATGGTGGGTGGGTGGGTGTGTATTTGTGTGTGTGTGTGTGTGTGTGTGTGTGTGTGTGTATATATATATATATGTATATGTGTGTGCGTTTGGTTCCATTGACTTACATTAGACATACAGTTGTTTTTTTTTTCTGTTTTTTTTTTTCTTTCTCCGGTAAAGTTACCATTTTGGAGATACAAGTTTTTGTTCTGACAGCTGCGACATACACAGTAATAAACACAGAATTAGTTTTATACAGTATTGCAGTTAGAATCCCTTTTAGAAAGGGAGTTTTTATGTTTGTTTAGCTTTTATGAATTTTGAACTGAAAAATTTGAATTGGAAAAACAAAAATAAACTAAAAATAAGCTGCTTAGCTGCTTATCATCACTTTTATTTATATAGCACCATCTCCCATGCTCAAGGACGCTTTACGATCGAAGACCATCAACACATTAAGCAAAAGGACAATACAGGTAAACATTCAAGTGTAAACGAACAACGATGGCACAGTGAAAACAAGTACGACTTTAATAGAGGTTCAAATAAGGACAGAGAGGTTGCATCCCGAATAGACTGAGGGAGAGTATTCCATAACTTGGGAGCTACTACATTAAATGATTGATCACCCAAATTGGATCACAGCATAATATTGTGACGACTATATTATCTTATGGCTAGTGTATTAACTTAGGGCTTGTAGCTATATAGACTAGAGCATTAGATTTATAAAGCACTGTAAAACTTTTGTTTCAGATTTTTTGTTCACATATTTCACTGTGATTAATTATATAATAATGTGTTGAATTCTAATAAACAGGTAATGGAAACGTGAGACACATTTTCAGCCGTTTCTTGGTTTTGCCGTGTTGAAAAATGACGCAGAAACCAGTCACCTCTTTATCATATTGAATGGAAAATGGATTTTGTGAATAAATACCATGGATATTGTTCATTATCTGTGAAAATTAGCGCAGAAAATAGCGATAAAACTAAAAAGCAGTACCGTGTGTCATTATTAAGACTTTTGATGACACAACTTTAGTCTATTGATTGTTAAACGTGGCCATATCCTCACCCTGAAGTCTTCTCATAACCTTTTCACTGTTCATTGTTTTTACTCCAGGACTACATGCAGAATGTGCATGGGAAGGAGATTGATCTGCTGAGGACTACGGTGAAGGTTCCAGGGAAAAGGCCTCCCAGAGCCATCTCCACCTGTGCTGCCCCCGGCCCCAAAACCAACGGCCTCACCAAGGACATGAGCAACCTGCAGCTGGGGCAGGCTCCAGGTAACACGTACTGTTTGTGTATAGATTGGCTGTTTTATCACTGTTATTATTAAAAAAAAATAGATTAGTTCATTTGAAGAGATGTGGAAGGAGTGCAGTTGAGTGCTGAACTCGCTTAAAGGATTATCGATGGTGCTGGCGGATCTAAGCAATTGAGTATGTCACTACATACCAATTGAACAGTGCAAGGAAAATGTCTAGTGTTCTTAATAAACAGTGACGGTCAAATCATCGCGTCCTGTTTAGACCATTCACGATAAAAAGGAGCAACATCGTTAAATCCCCCCCAGGAATATAAAATACCCTGTCCACACATGTGCGCTCACACATACGCACACAGCTCCAGGAGGACCAAACTAATAGCATGAATATTCAGTGACCCATAATACACGTACTAATTATTGTCATGAATATTAATGCAATCAGCGCTGGCTCTCCAGTCAGGCAGCTCTGAAATGAGCACTAATGAGAGAGAGAGCGAGGGAGGGAAGGAGGAATGGGGGAGAAGAAGGAGATAATTCACTCAGTCGTAAGGTAATGAAAGCTTTTGTAAGTCAAGGATTTGACTCTGACGCCGGGTTGCAACTGTGATCAGAAGGACCTCTTATGTGTTTGTTGTAATATCTGTCTTCGGGAGTGCTCCAATTAAATACGAGCTCAGTCATCACACACAGAGCAGCTGAAGCAGTCTACCGTGTGTGTGTGTGTGTGTGTGTGTGTGTGTGTGTCTGTCTGTCTGTCTGTGTTTTCATATATTTCTAGGACGTAACCTACCTCATCAGGGCCAGATAAAGGGTCCTGACTTTTTAAAGTGCGCTTTTTTTTAACAAAAGGTGTGGTTAATTGTTTAAAACTGAAAAAGAAAACAAATTTCTTTTTTGTTGGTGAAGTTAATGTCTGACTTTGGTTTAGAGTTAGGCTTGGTAAATTATTATAATACATGTTGGTGTGTGGACATAACCTTACAAATTTGACAGGAGAATGAAAAAACTTTAACACGTCAATGGAATTTTTTCCCCCGAGTAATTTTGGCCCTTTTTGTTGGTCCATTCATCATAAAAATGTAACCCAGTGCAAAGGTTAACAGGACATTTCAAATTATGCAAAAACGTAGAAAATAACAAACAAAGAAATGGACAGTAATGATGGACCTATTACAAAGAGGTTCCTAAATATGCCCTATATTTCCAGTATTCACTCACCCATCCAAATCATTGAATTCAGGTGTTCCAGTCACTTCCATGGCCACAGGTGTATAAAGCCGAGCCCCTAGGCCTGCAGACTGCTTCTACAGACATTAGTGAAAGAATGGGTCGCTCTCAGGAGCTCAGTGAATTCCAGCGTGGTACCGTGATCGGACGCCACCTGTGCAGCAAGTCCAGTCGTGAAATTTCCTCACTACTAAATATTCCACAGTCAACTGTCAGTGGGATTATAACAAAGTGGAAGTGGTTTGGAACGACAGCAACTCAGCCACGAAGTGGTCGGCCACGTAAAATGACAGAGCGGGGTCAGCGGATGCTGAGGGGCATAGTGCGCAGAGGTCACCAACTTTCTGCAGAGTCAATCACTACAGAGCTCCAAACTTCATGTGGCCTTCAGATCAGCTCAAGAACAGCGTAGAGAGCTTCATGGAATGGGTTTCCATGGCCGAGCAGCTGCATCCAAGCCTTTCATCACCAAGCGCAGTGCAAAGCGTGGAATGCAGTGGTGTAAAGCGCCGCCATTGGACTCTAGAGCAGCGGAGACGTGTTCTCTGGAGTGACCAATCACGCTTCTCCGACTGGAAATCCGATGGATGAGTCTGGGTTTGCTGGTTGCCAGGAGACGGTACTTGTCTGACTGCATTGTGCCGAGTGTAAAGTTTGGTGGAGGGGGGATCATGGTGTGGGGTTGTTTTTCAGGAGTTGGGCTCAGCCCCTTAATTCCAGTGAAAGGAACTCTTAAAGCTTCAGCACCAAGAGATTTCGGACAATTTCATACTCCAACTTTGTGGGAACAGTTTGGGGACGGCCCCTTCCTGTTCCAACATGACTGCGCTCCAGTGCACAAAGCAGCTCCATAAAGACATGGATGAGCCAGTTTGGTGTGGAAGAACTTGACTGGCCTGCACAGAGTCCTGACCTCAACCCCATAGAGCACCTTTGGGCTTGAGAAAACTCTGGTTACATTGACTTACATTAAAAGTAAAGTAGTTTTTTTTCCTTTTCCTGTAAAGTCACTGTTTTGGAGGTATGAGGTATTAACAGTAATATGTACCTCGTATGACCCCACCTTTCCATCCATACAAGGCATAATAACAGACTGTTGTGTACTTGTGTTTGTGTGAGGCCTTCACAGCCTCTCTCATACTGCGTGCTCAGTTTCTCCCAGATGGCCACTGATGTTAAAACGGTAGTTTATCAGCGCTCTCAGCGTGCCCAATCAGTGCGTACTATTTCCCCCAAAGGTGCCTGTGTCTGATTTATCTGCTACAAAGGAGATTAAATTGAGTCGTGGCATTTCATTCAGTGCACTTTTTGCAGCAGGTCAGCCTGCGAGCCGTAGCTGCACAACAATGTATTACTTTATCAGAGGCTGGCTCTGCTATTTTTACCACAGAGAGAACATCTCTGCAGCAATAACAGCAGACACTTCAAACATCACCATCACGCCGCTCTTTACATTTGGCTCTACAGTTAAACGACCTATTAAATCCAAGGTGCAGCGCTTTATTTGGCTGCTAAGCGTTCCTCATGGATGATTGTACATGAGTGTACAAGTCATATGCCATATATCTTAATCCCTGCATGCACAGGACAGCAGTGCTGTAATCTTATTAGTATGATTATACCCAGCTGTCTATGATGGCGACCTTAATTGCGAAGTTTGGGAAGCAATCCATATTCGGAAGCCCACATCCTAATTAGGCCCCTCTAGTGGTGATAATTAACCTCAGAGTAATCTGACGTCCGTATTTATGCTTGTTAGCGTGCGGAGAATGGGGTTAACGTCTGTGACGTCACCTTGACTCAGGTCATCTGAATAAAGCCCTAATTGGAGGGAAGAATCTGGAAAAAGGCGCCTGTTTTCATCCAGACAAATCTGTATCATTCCACCAATTAGCTGTAGAAGGTGCTGTATCTTTTGTGTATCTTATGTTTTTGTCTCCTTCTCTCTGTCTCTTCAGGCTCGGTGAGCAGTAGCTCGTCTGCGTCGCAGATGGCGAGTGGAATCAGCCTAGTATCGTTCAACAGCCGACCAGACGGCATGCACCAGCGCTCATACTCCGTCTCCAGTGCCGACCAGTGGAGCGAAGCCACGGTCATCGCCAACTCAGGGGTCAGCACAGGTATGGGAGACCCTTCCCACGACTGGTACTCAGGCCCGCTAGGATAGCTGGAGCGACAAAGCTCATGTACCATTATGTAAAAGTTTGGGCACCCCTGGTCAAAATTACGGAATTTGTTGATTTTCTATTAAAATTATATACATATTCTATAGAAAACGTGCTTATTTTCTACTTGGAAAATGACAAACTGTGTAATTTAATGGGGGTGTTAAATCTTTTGGATACAGCTGTAGCTAATAAGTAGTGGAAGCTTATGTAAATCAATTGGCACTGTTTAAACTGTAGGGCTGACATCCCACAATTACCTCACATTTGAACTAGGCTTGCTTACGTGGTTTCTGATGCTATTATATACAAAGATTGACACAGTGACGGGATGACTGCTGCTACTCTTCAGCTGTGTGAGGTACTTTTGTCTTCGTCTTTTGTCTACTTTTTTTGGATAGCTGTCAGAAATCACACGAGCAAATCTGAAATTACTTAACGCTTGACCTGGTCCCAGACAAGCTTCCGTTACGTTAACGTCATAGCTCCGGTTGCTTTAGACTTCAGACATTCATTGGGGAAAGTTTTTACCTGAACTGTCACAACTTTGAGTTGTAGGGTTTTGACCCAGCTCCATAAACATTGGAGGCTCCATGCAGCTTCTTAGTCAGGGAGAGTTTACCACACACACACACACTCTCTCTCTCTCTCTCCAGTGCCCTCCTATATCTCTCATTGATTGTAATGTCAAGCCCTAATGCACCTTTAACTGTTTATCAAGGTAATGGGCACTCACAGTGCCACAGTATCAATGACACATTCATTCAGCAGCCTGAGACACTCATGGGAGGATTTGAGGATTTTTCCTTTTTATTTGTTTGTGTTTTCCTCTTAGACTAGTCACCGATATCTGGGCTTGTCTTCCCTTTTATGACAAAATTAGTGTGGCTGCTTTACTTACAGGCACACAGATGTTTCTATACCTTGTCAGGATGTGCGCTCATGCATATGTCTCATGTAGGACTGCCAAGCAATTGAAATAATGAATCGCAATTAATACCATGAATTTTCGTAGTTAATCATGTCATGATTAATCGCATTTGTCTTATTTACTCAAATTAGACTCTCAAGCCAGATTTTTTACATTTAAAAAACAATGCTTTTTACTATATCTATAAGTGGACAAAATAAGCATCATAAGAGTATAACTGCTTTTTATGGCTACAGTAATTCAGTAACATTTTCATTGTGAGACAACATGAGCCTGAGTCTGAAAATGGTGTGATTTTTAGAGATTTTAGAGGGTTTTCGTCACTGACATCCAGTGTAGCCTCTTACACTCGTTCATACAGCTTGTGCATTCTTGTAACGGAGGCTCTTGGGTGGAACTTGCTGTTTTCCAGTTTGCAGTTGCTTTGGATAGTTTGCCATTTAAAAGCTGTATTTGAGCAATTCTGTTAGAGCAGTAAGCCACGAGAGGCTGTTCCCTTCCCCGTGATAAAATCTGCCCTGAGCAGCTTATTGCTTTCATAAAACAGCGGTCAACATAAAATATTTAAAAATACACAATATTTTAGATAATTATTTAGGTTGTTATTAAAAACAATCAACATAAAAAAGTATTCTGCCAAGAAATGTAGTTCCTCTAGAGTGCCGTATTGTTGTTAAGCAACCGTTGACCAATGAATGAGGAGAAGACCGGTGGTCAGTCACTGTAAACTGCCGACAACTTCATGATGTTTTTCTGTATAACAGTGAACATTAAGTAACACAGCACTTTTAAATGTAAAAGCTTTCAGCTTATAAGTACTTTGGGTCGCCGAATTATCACCGTGAGTCTTCAGCCAGTGTGACCACGGCATTTTCTCACGCTGGGGCTGGATCTCAAACGGCTCCCTGCTCCCTACATAGTGCACTGTGCTTCGAACGCAGCTCAGCCAATCGGATTTTAGGACCGGAACTATCAGTTTTATAATACAGCAATACAACCGTGGGGCAGCTGTACCATTTTGTTACTCTTGGTATTCTAGATTAGCCAAGTGCTCTGTGGTTTTGACACGAGGTTGAGACATTTTGTAAAACTGACACATGCAGAGTTAGTGTGAGCAGTGGAGTGACAGCTGTCAGGCCATGTGTGTGTTTGGGTTGATCATCAGTGGTGATATGGTGTGCTGGTTTGCCACAATCCCTCCCCCCACTCTGTATTTAGCCCTGCCTTCTCCCCAGGCCTCCTGCGGCAGCCTGCCTCAAATAACCATTAAAGCTGTGAAAGGCTTAAACGGGCTCCCAGAGGCCTCAGCAGCAGGCTCTCTCTCTCTCTCTCTCTCTCTCTCTCTCTCTCTCTCTCTCTCTCTCTCTCTCTCTCACACTCTCTCACTCTCTCTCTTACACACACACGCACAGCTGAGCCTCAGACCACAATGACGCGCCTTTAACCTCAGTGATACAGATACGTGTACAATGTGGATATTATTGTTATTCTAGATATACAAACAGAAGCACGACTCGCATTTAGACGAGGCAGTGATTAAAACCGGACTTCAAAACTTGCAACCTTGAGTTTCTCTCTCTCTCACATTAGTGAATTCTTATCTGAGGTTTGGTCACTGCTTTGTTGTCTGACACCCTATGTAATCATATGTGCCTCGTTACGTGACTTTAGTCACAAAACCCTCAAGTCTGTATGTTGTGGTCAGTGTGACACTTGGTCTAAATAATCATACACTTACCCCAAACTGTCAGGTAGTTAGGTTATCTGAAATAGATGTGCTCATGTGGTTTCAGACCCTCTGATGTGCTGTTATCTCTAAAAAATGAACAATGGTACACACACAACTCATACATCGAGATATCAGAGATCAAATTAGCATGATTTCTTTGTCACTTTGCAACAGTTACAGATATTAAATACAAGCCCAGTTTATTTATTAGTAAAATTATCACATGTAAGTATTTGCTGACGCAAATTTGCTGTACTATGATTAAGTCAAACCCCATAAGATTTATACCCTTGTTGTGGTGTTAATGCTCTTCAGCACTCAAAAGTTTGTTCAACCTTTTATTGAACACATGATGAGATGAATTAAACAAAAAAAAATCCTTTCACTTTACTTGGGTAAAAAAGGTCCTTGGTTTTTTTAGACATGATAATTAAATTCAATCGCATAAACAACAACAACAACAATAATAATAATAATAATAATGTGTGCAAGGGTCCTTTTGGAGTATGTTTCCTTGAGGCAACAAGTGCAACAATGAGAAGAAGTGATATAGAGCCGTGCTCCCTGAAATCATAAGACCTGGCTTGTGACTGGCTAAACCCATTCTACTGTTGCTTCTAGGCAACAAACATTTGTGAAAATTGTCATAACAAAAAAAAATCTGATGCTTAATGTTAAAAATGCCCACTAAGTAATAGTACAACCAAGTACATGCTTTTTATTGACTTACTCAAACTCTTCCCTTTATTTTAACCCAATCATTGTCTTTAAATATGCATAATGTTATTGTAAAGTGAGGAAAAGGAGTGTGTTGCCCTGAGGCAACACCGTGCAATAGAGGGTTAAACCACCTTTAGCATTAGTACATAGCTTTTATGTTAAGAGTTTTTGTATATGTTATTTATTTATTACTTAATAGAAAAGCAGTATTCGAAAAGGTGTAAAATTCAACAAAATTTACAAACAGCAATATCCCCAAACATTTGACAGGCAGGATTTAACCATCCTAAATGGGCTTGACTTGAAGGCAGGCGTTCCTGGCTGTGGTCAGTGTGTAATGAGAGTGGGGTCTGGCCGCTGAACTGTGGGTCTGACCAGGTCTCAGCTCCACTGTGGAGGCCCCAGCGAGTTCCTCGGTTATGAAGCGTGTGTATGTGTGTGCCGTCCCCTCGGCATCTCTTTCATAAGTAACCTTTCTGCTGGCCTAATGATGTGCCTGGCCACTGCAGTTGTGGACGTGAGCTGATGGCTGGATGATGCTGATTGCTTGTCACCTCTCGCCTCGGGAGCTGACGGGAACGAGATCCCCCCTCTGTCTCTGTGTCTCCCATGCTGAAGGAGGGATGGAGGAATGAAGACTATGCTGTGTTAAAGTAATTAGCTGTAGGTTCTCTCTGCAGTGGCTCGCAGTACTGCCAAGTGGATACACTAAGGGTAGAGAGAGAGAGACTTTGTTTACTAAGCCCATACCTTCTTTTTTTCCATGTGACCTATGCATCACTATGTAGTTAGGCTTTATAAAAACATGCAATACGCAGGATTTTGTATTTTTATGAGTCATAACTGACTGCAGTCGTTGATATAAATTTCCAGTATTGAGTATGACCATTCTTTGAGTTTATTAGAGCCTCCGTTATTTTCAGTTGCTTTCAGTTTTTCAAAGAAAGGGGAAATTTTTCACGCCTCTAAAGTTCAGTCTTCGAAGTTGTTTACGTTTCCTGCTTCTCACAATCCAAATAATCCGAATTGCACATTATACTATATACATTTATACTATATAAACTTATATATACTGCTCAAAAAAATAAAGGGAACACTCAAATAACACATCCTAGATCTGAATGAATGAAATATTCTCATTGAATACTTTGTTCTGTACAAAGTTGAATGTGCTGACAACAAAATCACAAAAATCATCAATGGAAATCAAATGTATTAACCAATGGAGGCCTGGATTTGGACTCACACACAAAATTAAAGTGGAAAAACACACGACAGGCTGATCCAACTTTGATGTAATGTCCTTAAAACAGGTCAAAATGAGGCTCAGTGTTGTGTGTGGCCTCCACGACCTCCCTACAACGCCTGGGCAGCTCCTGATGAGGTGGTGGATGGTCTCCTGAGGGATCTCCTCCCAGACCTGGACTAAAGCATCCGCCAACCCCTGGACAGTCTGTGGTGCAACATGGCAGTTTATATGTTACAGTGGCTATTTTGTATTGGGCCATGGATTCAGAAACAGAGATATACTCACGTTTCACTTCACGTCAAACCGTATAGTCGTCGGCATTTTCAGGGCCAAATCAGGGAGTGAGTGCATAGCGCCATGCCTTCAATTAGCGGTGCTTTGTGAATGAGTCACATGCAAGACGCGACAGAAGCCGAGAATAACGGAGACATATACTGTAGTCAAAAAGAGATTAATTAGCTAATATCATCAGGTATTTTAATCAGGAAACCACAGTTTTGCAGTGCAGGGGATTCAGGACTGGAGTCTGAACTTACTGGACCAGCGACATAGTTTTCTGCCCCACGACATTCCTTTATACGATATACGATATTTAACGTTTGTTTCTCTGTTAAATGTGGTTTAAATCTCCAGAAACAGAGAGTAAAGTTACACCGGCGGACTGCAGCTCCGTTAGGGGGATGACTGTTTCTCTCTGCTGTTAACGTTAGTGAAAGTGATCTAAAGGCCTGCATTATTCACATCTGTGTTAATGAGCTGATGTCGTTTCCCTCCCATGATCATAGAGTTTATCTCCTTTATGCTGCACCATGGGATCCTTTACCCACCCTGACGTGAAGAGCCGGTGGGCTTCTGTGCTTTTAAATGCTGTGAGAGACTCTCCAGAATAGGGAGAGGGGCTGAGTAGGAGATAAATATAAATGTCAGGAAAACACATTTAGTAGGTTTCTACCAGTTTAAGTGGGACCTGGAGTTCAGGGGGGAAACTGTAAGAACCACAGCCTATTTTATTGACTCTGTTCAGGCAACATGAATCATTTTAGCCATCTTTCACCTAGTTATGTTTGTGCAGAGCAACTAAACTAGAAATTTCTGCTCCAAACAGAAAAATCACCTGACTGAAACCCTAGGAGTGATATAGGTAGAGAGAGGTTTATGGACACAGTGACATGAAGATTACTTTCTTCTGCTGAGTCTTTTTGTTCTGCTGTCTCTGAACAGTTTCCAGGTTCAGTGCAAGTGGCCTGCTGCATAACAAGCATCAAACCAATCAAGGGCTCTTGTACGCAGCCGTTTTGCTCCTTTAAACTGCGTCTGCAGAAGCCAACTACTCTTGACTTTACCAATGCCAGTAATTTAAATTGGAATGTAGTAATGTCCTTTTTTTCCCCGGATTGCTCTGATATCCACTTTTGCTTATGTTTCCTTTGAAAGATCATGTCAAATCTTATTAATGGGCAAAATCATTGTGCGTGATTTTAAGATTTCGCTCAGTATAGCTTTTGTGCCCCCATGTCTGTATTTCTCTGTCTTACGTTGTCTTTTTTCTCTCTTATTCCTTCCCTCCCTCTCTTGGGGATTGTGGCGGACGCAAATGTGATGTCCCCTGTCGTCTTGTCCTCTTTAAGCCAGCTTGCCCCAGAGCGCCCAGTCCTGCACCAAAATAATGCATCTGGCCTGGGGTCCGTGCCTGACGTTGCCCTCTCCGCTTTAATTATGGCAGGAGTAATGAGGGTGTCTCTTTGATTCTGGGCCGCCGTGTGTCGCTACACGGGGGAGTAGGATCAGAGGCTGCGTGTCAGAGGTCGTCCCGCCGCTCGGGCACTCTGCTCTGGGGCGAACGGCCGCCCCGGCCAGCTATAATGCTCAGCCTGTTAAGTAACTCTCCTGTTTTAATGCACCACAGCCCGGGTTGATGACAGCAGAGCCTTGTGTCTACTGTGTGTTCTGTCTGATGAGACTGTGACTGTTGTCTCCTCCAGTGACAGCCACTGAAAGTTTTCTAATGGAGATGGCGAGAAACAATGTCTTAAGTTTTGGCTCAGTTAAAGGTTTTGTCCAAAGAATTATACCATTTCCTTTTTTTTATAAGGAAAAGAATATTTCTGTGAAATATCTAATTGACATGATTTTCTACTTACCACAAATGCAGTGAATTGACAAACATTTCTGGTGTCCCAGATTTTGCTTCTTTGGTGTAGCAGTTGAGCTGCCAGGCTAACGGCGCCAACAAACACGGGAAATAAAACGTCACCGAAACAGTTTCCACAAATACACGCCAAAGTTTATATATGTGCTTCAAATTACGTTGATAAGCAATGTAAACTCAGAAAAAAATCATTTTAATCAGTGTAGTAAATTATTTCAGGGTAACATCCTGCTTTCAGATACTAATCTGACTTTAGAGTCTGGGAGGCCGGAGAGCTGCTGAGTTGTGAAACTTCACAGGTACATAACTTTGGCGCAGTAATAGCCGAGGTATGCTCACTGTAAGCCTTACACAAATAACGCTAAACCTATGGAAATGTGTTTGCAAAATGGATGTCATTGGGGCAGTCGTGGGCTGGAGGTTAGGGACCTGGCCCTGTGACCGGAAGGTTGCCGGTTCGATCCCCGGCACCGACAGTCCATGACTGAGGTGTCCTTGAGCAAGACACCTAACCCCCAACTGCTCCCCGGGCGCCGTGGATAGGGCTGCCCACCGCTCCGGGCAAGTGTGCTCACTGCCCCCTAGTGTGTGTATGTGGCGTTTCACTTCACGGATGGGTTAAATGCGGAGGTGAAATTTCCCCGGTTGTGGGATTAAAAAGTATCACTTAACTTAAAAACTAAACTGAGCAGTCTACAGTTAGTCTAGTACTGTACCACTGCTTTCCTACAGATGCAGACACATGCAAACATTTGCTTTTGGCAGTGAGTCACAAAGTAACGAGAGATGTTCAGTGCAGTTAAGTTACTGTGATGGCCATTCTTGATAACTGCTGTACCGTTTAAGGTGGAATGGAAGATTCAGATAAGAAGCTATTCTCAGCGTTGTGCTAAGAGGTGGGTTCGGTGGGTTAAGTGGTGGGTCCAGCAACAAAGTATTGCATTTCTAATATTGTCGCTGTCCAAAGAAAAACCTAGTGTCTCCAAAGTATCTCCATAATAGAAACTTTACAGGAAAAGGCAAAAGTGCTGTTACCTTTTACTGTAAGTTAATGTAAAGAGATTTTACTCTAAGTGATTTTGGGGCGTTTCTTTTGGTCCATTCATCATCAAGTTTTCACACAAGGTAAAGGACAGCTGTTTTTATAATTTGTAGTGATTCTTCCTGTGTTGTAAACATATTGACTTGTCTGCACAACATGAATTAAGACCTGGGTTCGGTTTGAGATGTTTTTGGCCATTTATTTTTGGAAATAGTTTGGGAAATTATTAACTTGCAGTGTTTATTAGTAACATTAGCTTTGCAGCTGCAGTTCTAAATTACATAAGTAAAATTTTGACAGCAAGCATGTCTTGGCTGTTCGACTGCATTTTGGGTAAGTAGAAAATCGTTGTTTTGATGTTTCACTGACCTATTCCTTTATATAGGCCTACAACATAAGTCCAAAATAAAATGCTTTACAAACCACATCAGTTGTAATGTGAATTACAAATTGCATTGTAAAATTGACCCTGTTTCAGAACCAGCTAATTTTTGGAGCCAAACCGTGCACGTCATTCCTCATTCCTTGGTTATCCACAGTAGTGTTCTTTTGAATAGAAAGACTTTTAGTAATATATTTTCTTCTTGTGTTTTGTTTTTTCATTGAAGGTAAAAGGCATAAATAAAAGACAAAAGATTTTATGCACTGGCACATGTAAAATAAAAGCAGATCCTTGGTTTTTGGATTGAGTTTTCCACCCCAGTGTGTCCCGAATGTTTGGTCGTTCATTTAGTTGCATCACTCTTCCATCTACTGTTCTGTCTTCTTTGTGTTTTTCAATTCCCTTGCTCTCTTATTCACAATGACTTCTCTCTCTGCATCAAACCCCACCCCTGAAACGTCATCGGAGGAGGTGTGTGAACCGCTGCCTTGATTAGTTCCCTTAACTTCACTGTGCATGTTCATTCAAGCATACTAGACAGGAAGATAACAACTTGGCCTTCTCGTGAAGCTCCATCAAAGTGGGCTTTGTTGTCCGTTTGTGTGTAGCAGGTGTCTTTAAACTGAGGATAATGTGGAATTCAGACCCTCAGGATCAGCCACTTGAGATCTGTTCCACAGAGAGCGATCAGGTACTTCCAGTTAAGCCAGGCTAGAGCTAGAAATCTAGAGACCTGTGCTCCAGCAGCAAAACAAAGGCGTTGGAAGAAGACAGTGGAAAAGATCATACGGGGGGGGGAAAGGTAAACTAGCATGGCATTTGTGCGCGCCGTGCTCAGACGGAGGCGGTTAATTGCACGCTGTGGACGGCGTGCTGTCGACGGAGATAAGTTGTCACGTTTTCCACTTGAGCAGAGACTAAACGGTTGTAAAATAAGTTATGAGTGTCCTTGGGGCCACGCTCAGCGCCAGCCTGCACCCCCACCCCAACCCACCCAGCCGGCCGGATATTGATGTGATCCGAATGTTATTTTATTCTGCCGCTAGTCACAGCTGTCAACTGTGTGCATGATGAGTGAAAGGCGCCTCCTGATAGCCCGAGCCAGAGAAGCCGGCCAAATGCCAGCCTGATGCAGCCTGATATTAACACTGCTGCTCATTCACCTTCACTACAATGTATGTCCGAAAGTATCCAGACGCTTGCTCATCTGGCATATCCTTCGTATTAATAGGGTCCACTTCAGTGCAGTAACACCCCATTGCGCTATGACTATGGTGGTGTGCTTTAAATGGCCAAATCCACCAATTAGAAGATACTTTTGGACATATAATGTAGAGCACTGGTTTCTGGGCTATTGCTGTGGATGGGCTTTTGAAACTTGATCATTTACGTCTTTCTCTCTTCTGCTGTCTTTTCTGTCTTTCTGTCTATATCTTTCTGCATCTCTCTCTTGCTGTCTGCTGTAGATACTGGTCTGGGGGACTCAGTGTGTTCCAGTCCCAGTATATCCAGCACTACCAGTCCAAAGATGGACCCTCCGCCCTCGCCGCACGCTAACCGCAAGAAGCACCGCAGGAAGAAGAGCACTAGCAACTTCAAAGCAGACGGCTTCTCCGGTACAGCAGAAGGTAACGGCGCCCCCTGGCCCTGGTTCTTGTTCCCCCCTCTCTCTCTCGTCACTCTTCTCTCACCGGGTGTGCTTACTTCCACTCTGCATTGGTTCTTACCATACTTGCCCCACCGTACTCCTCGAGGGCTTCTTAGTTTGCCTCACGTTTGTTCAAATTCTGTTGGAGTGCACAGAAAATTTTTGAGTTTTAATACTCATAATAAAGAAGAGTGCAAGCACAGACAGGCACACGTTAAAGATCCTGGCTGAAATATCGTTTGGCCGATTTTAAAGTACCTACAGACTCTGTACCCTTGTTCCTCACCCTTACATGGTGTCCATCGACATGTGTTCCAACGTGAAATACGTCAAGTGCACACCTCAAGTGTAAACAAACCACAGATCTATCAGAAAATATCTCAAGACTTCCACTGAAGCGAGTCAGTATCTTTGCTTTACTATTTTGTTGGGCAGCCATTTGAATCTGCTTAATCTGACCATAATTGGTTAACCATTTGATAACCATCATTAAATTTCTGCAGTTATCCATTATTCAAATGGTTGTTTAAACGGCACACTCCAATCTAGAAATCCATTTATTAAATCAGATAAGATGATGGATTTGATCTCAGTAATCAGATTTCTCACTGCCCGTAAATTCTTACTCTGATTTCTTTCAGATTTATCAGTTTGCACATGCAAGAAAACAGGCCATAAATTAGCAAGCAGAGTTGCCAGCAAAACACTTTTTTGGAGCGACGATGAAACCATATACATGCTTGACGAAATGAATTTAAATATTCTTTATTTTCTACCTGATGTATGTTCAGATTTTCAGGTAAAGTGATGATGTTTTTTTTTAAAAAAGCCTACGGCATGAAAACTTGAGTTTGCGATACGTTTACATCACGTCGTCTTCTGTGAGATTATTGGCCGGTTGTAAAGCAAAAAATCCATTTACTGCTCGACTCGTAGACCCGGAGTTTCCCATTAGCTGATTACTCAAGTCCCTGCAAAAGTGTTGATCATATTACTGACCAAAAAAATCTTAAATGCTTATAACCGCCCTCAGTGACACAAAACAAGCTGTATTCACTCTAAATTTCAGGACTTTTCTCTCCAAATTGGTTCCTTTCCATTAACGTCCGTATAATGTTTACGGGAAGGGTCGTAGAGAATCCCTCCTTTTCTCCTGAATGAGTTTCTCCATATGTCAAAAATGGTGCAGCACGTTGTCCTGCATAGCGCTCTGCCACAAGCAGCTGATGTTTTTGGTTTCGTCTTTATTGTTCGCTCATGTCATGTTAGGACGTGGTGTTTGCATGAAGATCATATAGAAACTAAACTTGTGTCAATATAAAAACAAAAAAAGAAAAATAAGAAAAGAATAGCCCATTTTTAGACTCCGCTCTGGCAGTGCTGTATAAATATATTATTTACGACTTCATGAATTTATGAAATTTGCCAAAAACAATTACTATTCATATTTACCGACTGACAGCCGTATCTATCAGTAAAACACCGTTTAAACCGTTCTTTAACTCAAAATGTTGGTCAGTTTAATATAAAATTATATTAACTTGTTGAATATTGGAACTTTTGCCCATTAAAATAAGTATTGGCAACAGTTTTCATATCAGCTGTGGCCTCGCACATGAACACACATGCGCAGAGTTATGTGTTCTGCTTGGTGAGCAGAGCAGATGTTGCCGAGCAGCAGATGTGCGTAACATGTTCCCTTCTTCAGATTAGCTCAAACAGCTGACAGGGGGAATTTGCTGAGTAATTACCACACACACACACACACACACACACACACACACGCACACACACAAACCTATGTGAATCTCCGTACCATACACAGTTTGTTACACTGGGGCCAGCAGTTTCTCACCCTGCACTGTAGTCTGCTTCACTGGTCTAATGTTAGTGACTTCCTTCTATTGTTCTTAATAAATGGGCAAACAGAGACTACATGCTCTACATTCATGTGGTCCTGGACTGCTCTGCTCTCATTTCATTCAGGTGTGAGTCTAGGTAGGTAGAAGTGACGTGACGATATTTATCATTAAGATTAATTATATTGCAAATATTGCAAATACCTAGAGAGAAATTCCACCAGTGCAATCAGTTCATTGAGATGTAAACAGTCATTCAGGATGGCTTAATGTAAAATATAAAACATCTTATTTTATATCATTTCAGGGCAAAGAGCTACACAAGATACACTGTAATATATGGAATATAGTACCTTAAAAATAGTGGCTTCTTTTTTTGCATTTACCACTTTTTCACCATTGTTAACCTTTTCATTTATGCCTTTGGCACAGACTCTTATTGAGATTGATTTATAATTTATTCATATTACAGAGATAGGTGAGCATCTTATTGATGTAGCATGGTGTTCTCTCCTGAGCAGAGAATCGAACCCTAGTCTGCAGCATAGAGGACAATGTTGTTTTAGGCTATACCAACCACAGAAAACCTTCTAAAATCTCAGAAGACATGTGCAGGGTCACTGGTCACTTTGAGTTGTAAATGAAATTGTGTTGCAGATATTGCAACGCCTGGTTCCCATCACCACCAGTGAGGTCTGATTGACTTTGTTTATATTTTTAAAATTGAGTTATGTAGACATGTTGGTAAATTGGTGAAATTTCACTACAAAGAACTTGTTTTACAAGTCGTTCTACAGAAACGTCCACTGTTCTGTCTCTCCATAGGAGTCACTGGTGTTACTGATCGTCATTGGACTTTTTTAATTTAAAAGAATAAATTAAAATTACAGAACGGCTGCTGCAGAGCATCAAACCACACGCTGTCCATCATGGAACATCCACTAAAATATGGAATTTAATCCATTTCTACTCTGTTTTTTCACGATAACCTCAGAATAAAGTCGGTCGCACCAGTGACGTCAGCTAGAAGCTTCATATGAGATCATGAGCTGAATGAGAGAATCTCTGAGAACCGAGAGATGCCGTGGACTCACCACGAGCTTTTCTTCATAGATCCTCAGAAAACAGGTCAAAGGAGGTCGAGTGATGTCATCAGTGGGACTACTATTTCAAAATAAGAGTTTTTTTTGTTGCACAGTAACACCAGTAACACGACTCCTGGGGACCACAGCTTTCATTCTGCATTTCATATTTAATTGGCACTTGATTTTCATCATTTAAATATGTTTCATAGTCATGTGTAGATTATTGCAGTTAAAATTCCAGAAAAAACAAACAAAAAAAGTTTTTTTAACTCAAAATATGACCTAACCCTTTACACAAGACCGTGGGACGTGGTGTAATATATCTGTACAAATTTCCATAGAATGACCCTTAGAGAAAAGGCCTGGTTAGTTGGATATAGTGCAGTATGTATCACAGCTCATAAAAGGGAAATATTGTGATTACTATGAAAAATAAATATTGTGTAATGATTTTTGTGAGAAGGTCTTCAAGCATTGCTGTATTTTTGCCTAATCGCCCACCCCTAGTTTGCAGCCTGCTGAGTGAATCATTCCTCACTAAACAGTCGTTTAAACAGAAAATGTTATTGCTTATACATTTTGTGCTGCTTAGGTCTGTTTAGTTCAGTCAGTGCTTGTATGTGTGAGAGAGACAGAGAATGTTGGGATGATGGATGAGTGTGTGTCAGCTCAAAGAGTGTGTGATTAATTGGATGAGGCTGGTGTGGGTGGTCTCCTCCTCCTGGGAGCGCAGGATTAGTGCTTGTTTAAATTGTTCCCAATCGGCCTTATTGATCCGCTCCCAAAGGGAGCCAATCTGACACCACTGAAGTGTGTGTGTGTGTGTGTGTGTGTGTGTGGTGGCTGTTGTAAAATGAGATCACAGTATCAAATCAGAACAACACGTGTGTCTCTTTGTGTTGAATGTTTTGTTTTGTTTATGGCGATTCTCTGATTTTGTTTATTAGCCACACTTTATCTGTTTTGTTTTGGGTTTTTTGTTCCTCTTATTTTTGCAGAAGCTCTTCTGCACATATTACACACGTTTGGCTGGCTTGCGTGATCCGTTACAGTGACTGTTGTTCTGAGAAAGCCATCGTTTGTTCTGAGAAAGCGTTCTTGGTGGTGCCACTGTGTGGATGCAGAGGACTGGATTAGGCCTGTTGTGATTAATCCATGGAACATTTGTCACTTCATTAATAACAATCATCAATAAAAATTGACCTGCATATGTCGCTGAAGCAGGCATTAGTTTTAAAATGTTATGTTATCTCAAACACAGAGCCTGAACAGTATCATATATATATATATATATATATATATATATATATATATATATATATATATATATATATATATATATATATATGTATATATATGTATATGTATAAAGGACTTTTTAAAGATATCCTAGTTTTTTTCCCCGTAAAATGTTTTTTTGATGGTGTATTTCTGCAGTTTTTCTAAAACAGCATTTTGAAAGATTGCATGGGTATTGTTTAGTCTATTTTTATTGTTGGGCCCTTTTTAAAATCTCCATTTTCTCTATAAATCATTCAAAACAATAAGCAGATTACTTTTGGCATAATTTATAGTGAAAGGATTCATTGCTAAAAGCCCTAGGCTGAGTAAATTGCTGAAGAGACGCTGTTATCTAAAGCTGTGTCTCTGTCCACTGTCCACGCAAATTGTAAGTAAAAAAGTAAAAAAAAAAATTTGAGTTTTTTTTTTTTAAAAGTAGTTTTTGCTGCAATAAAATGCTTTATGTATTTGTCATTTCCTGCAAAACAAAATCCCTGATTTAATGTGTGTATCAACACGTGGTTTGTATTGCAGAATTTGTTTATTTTGTCTTTTTTATTTTGTTTATTTTAACTGTTTGAGCACTTTCCAGTTAGCACTGAAAAGCTGCAGAATTATTTTTAAAAACTCTTATCTCTTATCAAAAACCAAATTTAGCCAGACATCTTCCAAAGTTTGCTTCTTCATTTTTGCACTGGAGGCCATCGTAGCTGGCAGTAGATCGAAGCTTTTGCTACCAGGTAAAACACTTCATGACATATTGTTATTAATGAAAAGAGGCAAAAGCGCAGATAAAATTCAGAACTGAAGACTGCTACTACTGTTTTTAGCTATGACGTACTTTTACCAGTTTTTTTCTGACAGCTTACAATAAACTTCTTTTACATACTGGCGACTTAAAGCTTTGTGGCTGCGGTGCAAAACTAAAGAAGCAAACTTTGGACAGTGACCATATTTTGGCTGATTATCCGTCTAAAGTTTTTAGTTATCAGCAGCGTCTCACAGCAGATGAAAGCTGTATTGTCCATTGACTCCAGTAACACTAACCGGTATTTTTCAAGCGTTCTAATGAATCTCTGAAGTTCACACAGTCATGTGTTCCAGAGAAGTGCCCAAGTACTGAAACTGTCATTGTTCATTGCAATCAATAAGCATAATAATCTGCCATAATCATGCAGCTTTAATAGCTCTCTCTTTAAAGGCTCTCTCTCTCTCTGTATGATTGACTGTAGCTATGCTGTTTAAGTTAATTTGATAATGTAGAGAGGGAGGAGGGAGGTAGTCAGGTATTTTGGAGGCAGATGGATTCCTTTAATCAGTGGCCCTTTGATCTCACCTTATAGAAAAGAGAGATTTGTGTCCTGGCTCATTTCTTGGGTGCTGTGAGAAATGCAGATGTATTCAGTACCTCTTCACATCATCCCTCTCTCTCTCTCTCTCTCTCGTCTCTTGCTGTACTGTCCTTTTTTTGCCTCTCCCTCCCCCTTCTCTTTCGTTCCCTCGAGAGCTACTTTGTCTTGCCCCCTCTTTTTTTCTGAAAAGGTTGAGCGTCGTCAGACGTTTCCCGGGCCTTCTCCCCGAGATCCCATTCATCTGCCAGGCACTTAAGTGAAATATTATAAATAATCTACAGTATTGAAATCTTTTATCAGCTATGTCATTTTCATTATTCAATAAGCGATTAGTAACAGTCTCCCAATTTAGCCATTAAGCACTGGTGCGTGGGGCCGGGGATGGCTGTCACGCCGGCGGCGCCGTGAAAGATCAGCCTGTCACCAAGCCGCTTATTCATGAGCTCTGCCGGCCAGGTACTGCCCTCATGCTGCTGTATCTAACACACACACACACACACTTAGGTTAGGTTATTCCCTCAAAATGCTTTATCCAACACACACATCTACAATGCCAGGTATTCACTAGTATGAATTTTCAGTCTTATATAAAAATTTCTAAAGCTTTTTTCAAAAATATTCATAAAATACCACTACATCTCCACCCCACCCCCCCCAAAAAAAAAGGTAAAAATAAAATAAATGTAAGGATTCTTCAGGCTTCAGTCCACTGAGCACTCGACGCATCGGGTGGACAACACCAGAGATAGTGACACCACTCCGCATCTCACTGTTACTGTACTATAATAAACCCAAATCTAGACACAAATCTATAGTAAGCAACTATGTGGCTGAAAAATACACAAAGAAAGGTTTCAGTTAAAAGATTAACAACGAGCTAAAACATTATTACCTGCCTAATATGCTGGTCCTCTGTATGTCTCCAGAACAGCTTTGACCTGCCAAGGCATAAACTGTATAAAACCTCTGAAGGTGCCCCATGGTGTCTACCACCAAGATGTTAGCAGGAGATTCTTGAGGTCCTGTAAGTTGTGAGGTGGAGATGCCACAGATCAGACTTGTTGTTCCAGCACGTCCCACAGAAGTCTTTGTCATGATGTGTGTGGCACTCCTGATAAAGGGGCACTGCCATCGAGCTTTGACATGAAGAGCATTGTTTAGATAGTGGCAGGTGTCAGGCTGACGTCCACATGAATGCCTAGACCCAGAGTTTCCCAGCAGAACGTTGCCCAGACCACCACACTCGGCCGTTTAAAACGGGACTCATCAGACCAGCTAGCTTACTTCACTTTGCTCCAGGGGCCAGTTTGGATGCTCACCCGTTGTAGATGCTTTCAGTATTTTACTTTCCAAGCAGGGTGTAATGCTACAGTAGCCCTGTTGTTGGTTCGGTCCAGACTGGATAGCCCTCGTGCATCGATGAGCCTTGGGCACCCCACCTCTGGTTTGTGGTTTGTCCTTCTTCGCACCACTGTTTGTGCACCTCTGCTGACCGGGAGCCCTGAACACAAGTCTTGCTGTTTCAAAGATGCTTCAGCTTAGTTGTCTGGCCGTGATGATTTGGCCCTTGTCAAAGTCGCTCAGGTCTTCCTGCCTGTCTCTTTCTCCTGCATCCAACACAGTGACTATGAGAGCCGACTTTTTGCTTACCATCTAATATTACCCTCTGTATTTGCTTCATTTGCGAGTGGTCACAATGTTTTGGCACATCATATGTAGTCATTTATTTGCTTCTTTTTATCCAAATGTCTGAGCACCTTCTCACTGCCTTCCGTTGAAAGCCAGTTACAAGCCATCGAGTTTTCTACATTGAATTTTCTGTTTGTGGTAATTCACTGATCGCTACTAATGCAGTAGACTACATTGACAATAAATAAAATAATAAAAAAAACTGAAATATTCCTTTAAGCTGTACGTTTAGGGTCTTCGTTTGAGTACATACACACAAACCAATTTCCAGTGTATTCCCAGTGAGTGGTGCAGCAGTGTGGGGGTTCTCTCTTACACACCTGCTCATCTCATCTTCAAACAAAGCCCATTCACACATTCGCCTTTCATCGTGCCGCCTGCCCCCATGCAAATTGATCAATCCCATCCGGCCATGTGCCTCCCTGCTGCGCCTCTGTAGGCCTGACACTGGAACTGGGTGTGCGCTGCATTGCCGATCACAGGTTATCACTGAGTGGCCACGCAGGGCTCTAAGTGGTCGTCGTTAAGTAATTACCGCCTGCGATAAGAGCAGACAGCCGGGCAGCTTTGAAATGTTATCCAGGGGTCTGGGGGCTCTGCAGGGGAAATGAGATGCTCATGAAAAGCCGGAGGACGGAGAGCGAGGACAGAGCCAGCCTTTAGAAGAAGCCAGGAGCGAGAGAGAACATTCCAGAAGCCAGCAGGGACCCTCACAGGTGGGCCTGCCCCGAACGAGGGTGACACACGGCACTGGCGTTTAATTAAAGCCTTCTGCAGGTGAGCCGGCACAGAACAAAGAACGCATGCCCCCAGTTCTCTCTCTCTCTAATGGTATGGTAAAAAGCACACAGCCATAACTTGCTCAGCAGCATGCTGCTTACGCTTAACTCTCTCTGATCCCCAAAAGCCACTTTCAAGTGCCTTTTTAGTCAGGAACAAGTCTTTCAAGTGCGAGTGCAAATGGAATAAGTCATTATCGGGTAAAACTCATTCTGAAAGGTGAATAAACTATGACGCTTTCGCACTCAGAAGAGTAAATCTTCCCCTAGCACCCCAGTTTTGCGTTAATATACCTCCGAATCTATTGTGTGGAAAATAGCTCCTCTCAAGGTACACAGGTTTCATTTGCACCGGGTGCCTTTTTTATTTTTTTCTTTGATGCTGGATCGCGTGGAGGAGGACTGGATGGGTTTATTTTTCCACGGCTACTCTTGTGTGACAAATGTCCCTGTTGGCCCGAGGGAAAAGAGAGCGAGAGAGGGAGAGAGAGCTTTGAGATAAAATGGCCACGCTCCAGGTCAGCTTCTACACGGCCAGTGAAATGAGCTGTTATTTAAAGAGTCGAGCAAAGAGCTGCTTTGATACACAAACACACTGAGTGGGGGATCAGCACGACGAGACTAGGCCGTACAGTTTAGACAGTGCTGTGTTGACCGCTTGAAATCATTTTTGTCCCTGTTAGTTGAACTATTTTTAACTAGTAATGCACAGTGGTATTGGAATCATGTCTGTAGCAGTAAATAATTACTTAAATTACTTATTAAAAAAAAACTAATATGTATAAATAATATTCAGCCTGACACGTGCCACTACCTAAACAATATAAACCTCGTATCTCCACAATGTTAACTTTACAGGAGAAGGAAAAAACATGTTTTACTTTTATGGAACCAGAATTTTTTCCAAGTCATTTTGTGCCGTTTCTTTTGGTCCATTCATCATAAAATATACATACCTTGTAAAGGGCAACATGTATTTTCAAATTATGGGAAGAACTGAAAAACAAGGTTTTGTTCCAGTAGCAGTGACGTGTGTGTGTGTCTGTGTGTGTGTGTATGTATATATATATATATATATATATATATATATATATATATATATACATACATATATATATATATATATATATATATATATATATATATATATATATATATACACACACACACACACACACACACACACACACACACACACACACACACACACATATAGTGTCTGTGTGTGTGTTGAACAGATGTTTACATGGTTTCTTCTTTGTACATTAGAGTTTTAACTTGCAGTTGTGGGTGCAGTGACTAACTGTGTTTAGAAGTGTTCCTGAGCCCATACGGTGATTTTAATGCAGTGTCACCTGAGGGCCTGAAAATCGTGGCCAGCCAATATTGGATTTTGACCTTGTCCCTGGCCTACAGAGACTTTCCTGAATTCTCTCAGGGTTTTAATGTTATATACCATAGATGATGAAATACCCAAGTTTTATTGTCATTTTAAGTTAAGGAGCATTATTTATTCTTAAATTTTAACACAACTTGCCAGTGCAGTTCTTTACAGAGTGGTGAAGCCCTCCTCATCTTTACTCCTGAAAGACTCCGCCTCTCTGGGATGCTCTTTTATACACGGTGCCAGTGTTGCTGACCTGTTGCCAGTTAATCTAATTAGTTGTGAGGTTAGTTTTTCTGGCATAATAAAGTGAAGGCTTTGTTGCCCTTCTCTCAACTTTTTAAAAATATGTTACTGACATCAAATTCAAAATAGACATATTTTTACTTTTAAAAATAATAAAATTTCTTTTTCAGTATTTAACATGCTGTTTTTGGACTGTTTTCGTTTATACAGAGAGGTTGTTGTGTTCTAATTTTATTTACAATTTGCACAACGTCCCAGCTTTTTTGAAAACGGGATTGTAAATGAGTATCGGCATCGACAACGTGTGACGTGTGCTTCCGCCTACAGTTTCTATATCGGTGCATCCCTATTTTTAACTTTATTTATTGTTTTAACATCTTCACTGTTTGCCATACCACTCAATATGTTGCAAAGTGGCTGCAATGTCTGTTTTGTGACGTTCTCCCAGTTCAGGCACTTTAAGTGAGAGTAGATTAAAACTCCTCATACTCACCCATTCATTAGCAGAGTCAATAATGGAATTCATCTCTTGATTGAGCTGAAATGAAACTGGCCTCAGTCCCTTCCTCATGACTAATTGAACTAAACACAAACATACATGGATAAAAGAAACTGGAATTACAATCTGCTGATAACACCAAGTTCTTTGTTTACTCTTAATTTCTTTGCTCTTCACACTCTTGTCTGATTGCTTTCACTTTTTCCTCATCTTATGATTCCTGATTTTGTTCTTTCTTTCTCACTTGCTTTCTTTTTATTTACTCACTTTTGTTTCTTGCTTTTTTCTTGCTTTATTGCTTTTTTCTGTCTTGCTGGCTTTGTTTCTTGTTTCTAATATCTCGCCTTCTTTCTGCTTTTTTCTTATTTTCTTTTTCTTTCTTTCTCTTTTTTCATTTGTCTTTTTCTTGCCTGTTTTTCCTTTTTTGTCTTTCTTGCTTTCTCTTCAGTTCTTTGTTTGTTGCCTCCTTATGACTGTTCTGTTTTTTGCTCTTTTGTCATTTTTTCCCTCTCCCTCTGTGGACGCAGCCAAACGTAAAGCTTGGAAACTTAATCGTGTTGGTAGTCTGCGCAACATTTACAACAGTTCCAACACTGAAGGTAACCAACCCCAGAGAGAGAGCAGTGTGGGCTGCGGACCTCTGTGCTGAAAACGGGACCCCACGCTTCTCTCTGTGGTCGTGTGCTGTGCTCTGTGCCCGTTAAAGACCCTAATTTGCCTATTTCCCCTTAACTGTACAGCACATCTCTACAGCCGTGCAAGTTGTTCCACCTAACACACACACACATGCCCTCACCAGCTTTTCAGCATGCTGTGTTGTGGATGTGGTGTGGGTTGTGTCTGTGAAGTGTGTCTGTGTGTGTGTGTGTGTGTGTGTGTGTGTGTGTGGTGTTGGTATTTATCATATTTGCCTTTTTAAAGTGTATATCATGTAATGTCCTGGGCTGGGCCTGGTAGTAGCTAAGGAGACGGTCCTTCTTAAGGCTCCACCCATCCCTCGTGTTATACCCCCCCTGCTCCCTGATGTTGCCCACCCCACTTTTATTTACTTGTTCAATATGAATACATATTTCTTTTCTGGATGCGAACAACTTGTGTAATATTTTCCAGGTTATTAATGCTGTAAAAGGGTGCAAATAATATGGGAATTAATGACCTGTGTCACAAAGCAATACTGTGTGCTTTGACATTT